>NW_026884836.1:0-57734 GCF_032173495.1 Musca vetustissima | reverse complement strand
TGCTCATAGACGACCGCAAGTTTAAGGGAACCCCACCCATTCTCGATTTTAATTTTTCAAGATTTTCAATGGGCTGGTAAATCAATACCAATGCTTGTTAAGGTTTGTAACTTTGCACATATATATTTGAAGATTTAAAAGAGAAGAAAAATAATTTACAAAAAATGTTTGTTATTGTTTTGTTGTTGTTTTTTGTAATTAAAGAAAAGTCCTAATTTTTGATGGCGGGCATGGTAACTCCTCACTGCAACATCGGAAACGGGAAATTCCAACGGGGTTAGAAAGAGTACATGTCTGGCTTTGGTATGAACTAGGATTATTGACTTCGCTCTAAAATTAACAAAATGGTGGACCTTTGAAAAAATATTTTTGGAAAATCGCCGATTTTTTACCAAAAACCAAGTTAAAAAATAAGGAAGATATTCACCGATTGGCTTTATCCTAGTTCATACGATAGCTATACATTCACAGAGAAACGTGTAAAAATCGATTGGGTTATTAGTTTTTGAGTTATCGTGCCCGCCATTCGCAAAAGAGAAAAACGCGTTTAAAGTTGGAGAAGCCCTTTTGCCGTCACTCGATGCTGACACAATAAATCGGCTATATCTTCAAGAGTTCTTGAGATTTTCACTTGAAATTTTGTAGAGACATTTTTGAGTTAGTGTAGAATCGAATTAAATAAAAAAAAAATTGACCCCGAGAATGGGGGGGGGTCCCCTTAAAAGAAGATCACATGTTTTAAAGAAGGCCAACGGCCTTAGAGAAGTCCATGCTCACATAGAAGACGATGGGACTTACAGAAGATAACAGCTTTTATAGAAGATAAAATGTATATATGTAACCTGAAAGAGTGAACCAATGGGTCTCATCTTCGGAATTGAATTAGGCTTGGAAAAAGATAATAGGTTGTGCAATATTTACTTCAAATTGAATATTCCATTCGCCTGATATGGGATTTATAAATACTGAAAATGTTGACCATTTTTGGGGGAGGAACCAGAAGGTGGACCAATGGGTCCCATATTCGGATTTAAAATAAAATGTTGTGCAAAGTTTGTTCAAATCGGACAGTCCGTATTTATAATTTTTTTAGCACAATTTTGACCAATGAAGGTGTGAACCGATATTCCCCATATTTAAAATTAAACTAAGTTTTGAAGAAATATTAATATGTCCAGAGTTTCATTGAAATGGGTTACTGCCTTGAAGAGTTGTCATGCGCACCGGCCAGACGGACGGACATTTTTAAATCGGCTCCAAATAGTCTGACCCAAAGAAACATGGGATCTAAAACCAATATTTCCATGGGTCACATTTTTGCGTATCAATAGACTAAGGCTGAGGTTTAAAAATATTTTGTGATTAAAGAGGATCAGGTCTTAAAAAGCCAGCGTCCTTATTTCTTAAAGAAGACCAGAGAAAACATTTTCGCATTATAATCGACCCTATAATCTGTCATTGAAAGGACCAGCAATGAAAGACCGATGATACAGTAATTCGGGTTCTTTGAGGGTCACTAACTTACTTGCAATTTCCGTGTTTTGACATAGACCCCATATAATGGTATTGATGATTTTAAATATTTTCCAAGGCAATATTTTCGAATACAAAAGCCCTGTCAACTTTATAGGTATTTTGCCACCGGCACATAATTAATTTGTTACTTATTTTAAAGAACACAGGACGCATTGCTTAACTAATTACCATAAAATTTGATACAGCTCATTTTGTTGTAGATGACATACCAATTTGTTGCGAATCAATTGAGATATTGATCGATTATATAGTTCCGTGCAAAGTCTCTGACTCTTTTTGGACCTGTATTTAACACATTGAAGTCTGCCCAATCAATACCAAACAAATCTAGTCTAGATTGTTATTCCGTTGGCAACACCTCAAAAAATTCTTACATAGTCTTCATCACAATAAATACCTATGTCTATATATAATTAAATCTCGCTAGAGATATATTAAAATCTTTACTGTTTGGTATGGGATATATCGGTCCATGTTTTAGAATTTTGTGATTTTTTTGTACAATTAAGTGTTTATACCTTGCACATCTATGATGTCAGGGTATTATTACACTGTGTGGTCCCAAGATTTTGTAACGTTACGAAATATTGGTCCTACCCCCATCTTTTAGTATACCGATTATTAAATCTCAACTAGCTGACGCATCTAGATATGTGTGTCCGTCTGTCTGTCCACTATATTTTGTAAACACGATACAGGCCACAGTTATGAACCAATCGTCACGAAACTTTGCCTGTGGATTAGGTTGTGGCCAAAGAAGACACCTATTGGTTAATATTTAGGAGATTAAAGAACTGAAAATTTTGTTTTTGTCTATTTTTCTGGTCACTCTAGAGGTCACAATTATGACTCGAGCATCACGAAATTTCACGTTATGGCCAAGGACGACACCTATTATTGTTGGTGATGATCAGATGATATTTAAGGAATGGAATGGACCTAAAGCCTTATTATTGCATGGTTTCCTAATTTTTCTAGAGGTCTCTATTCGATATAGCACCTGGTCATCTATTTAGAATGGCTGTTTTATAAATGGATGGTAATATTTAGAGGGACAATTTAACCAATAACGAAATTTAAATCGTATGGCGCAAGGATTTACTCCGAGAAAAAAAATGATTGGAAAAATATACCAGGGTAAGAAAGATGAGCTGTTGACCTCTAATCGATTAAGAGACTGCAAATATCACGAAATATGGCCAAGACTCGGAATATAGATCTGTTCAAAATTATAGTTCGGTGGTAGTTGTGTGGGGTATCAAATGGTCAGCCCGTCCGACTATTCTGCTTGTTCACTGAGTTTGTATTAACAACAAATCTTCCGACCACATATTATCGATATTTGTCAATTTTTTGGTTTCACGCCATATAACAATATCAATCAAAATTTTGGAATTTTGAGCAAGTTTTTCAACCAAATTGGCTGTAATTTAGTACAGTATCTGGAGAAATTTGTACGAGCCCCTGACATTTGGCCTACCTCACAGTGGCTGAGCCACAGGCGGAATTGCGCCCATCAGGGCACCAACACCGAAGTGTTGTACCAATCGGAGAGCATGCAGAAGGCATGAGGAGCGAAACCACAACCCCCGCGAAGCTCCCCAGGTGGCCACACCAACTGTCAAGCTGAATCAACATATTCAGGGGCACCTGACACCCACGGTACGGATAACCTCCGAACAGGCTCGAGATCGAAGTCTCTCCCAGTTTGTCGCAAGTCCGGGCTGGTATCCCAGTACATAGACAGACGACACAACACACTTACCGCGTTTCCGCAGCAGCAGCATCGCTATCGGCAAGCAGTAGCAACGACGATGTATAAGAAGACAGAACACAAATAATTAACATGTTGCCCTCACGGACTGTACCAAGGGCCCAAAGGACCGCGACAACGGACACCACAGGCATTCAACGAAACCGCCTTCACGACATCCACACATAAGGTGTGAACCTCGTTCAACATGCGACATCGGGAACAACCCACGACGCAACAACACCAACCGCCATCCGCTGTACCAACCCACCACCACCCGGTGCAACCGACAGAGCCCACCTGCAAGGGGGCTATGCAGGAGGACTACCTTCTCTAAGTGCTGTCCTTCTCCTAAATACTTCACGAGCAAAACTACATAGGGATACTTTGTCGAGAGCAAAAGTCGACTTTTAGACCTAAAAGTCGATTTTTAGACTTTTCGATTTTTGACTTTGACTAAAAAGTCGACTTTTCGATTTTGTCAAAACTGTTCAAAATCGATTTTCGACTTTTACTGACTTCTGCAAAATCGACTAAAAATTTGATTTTTTATATGAGTTATTGTGAACAGATAAAGTATAGTTCCGGAAAGTGCAATTTTTGAGCAATTTGACCTTTGTGATAAAAAATCAAATATTTATGAAAAAAATAGATAGTCCATCTTGCAAAGTCGACTTTACGATTTTCTCATAGATCAAAAGTCGACTTCGACTTTTCAATACAAAAAGTCGATTAGTCGAAAGTCGATTTACTTATCCCTAAAACTACATAAACAACTAAAGATACTATCCAAGAGCCTCCATAGTAACAGCATTCCGTCAGTATATGCCTCCAGTCCTCAGTCATCCCGAAATCGATTATAAAGACATATCGCTTGTAACAATGTATCCAAAAGTCCTGAGAAACGAATCATTTATATCTACCAAATTCGCCGGTCCTGTGGCGTTAATATAAGTGATTTCGACTGCAGTTCGGATACTGTTTGAATAGAAAATCGCCCTAACAAAATCATTTATGTTTACATAAATTATGGGGCAGGCTTATATAATGACACCCACCAGCTTTCGGAATTTTGGGACGTTTTTTAACATAACTGACTTCATTTTATCTTTTCAGTTCCAATTGGGTTTAAATCTTCCAACAGATATCTTACCATGGCGTATTCCCCATGCAAAAGTTCAAATCGATTTGATATTTTCAATGTCCATCTCATGGTCGATGTTTCTATTTTTTACGGTTATAGCACGAATCCTTTGATAATCCTTCTGTACTGATGTTGACCATAAAATTCAAAAAACAACACAAAGATTTAATACGAAATGTGTACGGACAATTTTTGCTCAGAAAAGGTTATACTATGAGCTTGGGTCCTTTTGTAATATGAGCCATTATGCACACATATGACCAGCGGAACACATGTACGAAATTGCTAATATGTTTATTGTCCATTTGAAAATCTAATGAGCATTTTAAGATACTAATACCGAATAAGAAAAACACTTTGACTTCAAACACATGTAAAGTCAGTTGTTTATTGTCAACACATTTGCCAAATGACTATAGCGGCATTTTTATGGACCAACATCATCGAAACCCACAAGAAATCAAAATCCACATTTCCCTACCTGGGAAATACAACAAAAAATCTAAATATTTTATGGCCCTGTTTACGATTTAAGTCACCAGAGATTAGGGGTAGCAAAAAAATTAAATCATCAGGTAATCCAGTTGGAAAAAATTTGATCAGGTGACTTGTGTGGTGATCTCTTCGGTCTCACTCAATACCTGAATATATAAAAGTGGACCGCAACCATGGACACAACATCATTCAACCGCTACACAAGCAACCAACAAGAACCAATCGAAGCGAGTGCGAAAAATGGCAGCCACCCAAACAATTAACTGTGAAAATTTCTCAGCTAATGATTTGCGTTTATTTGTCGAAAGTCTCGAAGTGATTAGCAAAATGGAACAGAGGAGACGAGAACTTAAATTACAGAACGAAGCTAAATATTTGGCTCAAACGCTGAGATATTTGGATCAACAATATGTGGCCACCAACTACGCATCGTCGACCCTTAGCTCTCCAGAGAAAATTGAAGATGAGGAGGAAATGGATATTGAAGAGAAACAAATACCCTACTATGAGACCTTAAAGGATTTGGTAAAATACCACCAAAACAGTGAAGATGAGGGCATTGATTCAATGTCAGAATATAATGGATATTATGAAATTGAAAACGGTTCCCCGGAGAAGAGGCAACAATCATTTATCGAAGAATTATATAGTTATCCTTTGAATGGCCTAGAATCAACAAAAATCGATGAGTCTTCAGTATCGATTACCTCAAGTGGTATTTACGAGAGTATGAACACCTTGAAAATCAAAGAAGCCGCACAGGAAGTAACAAAGAAGAAACTGACATTAAAGAAACGTCTCATGTCCTTGTTACGTTTGAAGAAGAACTAAGTTTCGGATTATGAAAAATGAAAGAATGGAAAGAATTGAATTCTTTTGTAAATTTTAACGATATACCTTTTGAAGAGTATAGTATTGTTGATAGTTTATTTTTTTAATTGTTATGTTTTTGATCAAACAATAGCAGTCAATTGTATATAAAACAAAATTATTAATTTGTATTATTAGAAGAAAATAAAAAATAAATATTTATTAAATATAAAAATCTATATATAACGTTCATTATTTAATACAAAACAGCTTCTCATTTTTGGTGGTGGGAAGAAAAATTGGGGAAATTTTTTTGATATATAAAATTTGCAAGAAAATGCCAAAGTCGGACGCTCCACTTGGGGTAAATCGGAAAGACGTAGGGAAATGGTGCACCATTTATGTATCCGCTTAAAAAAATTATTTGATACACAATTTGCATGAAATCAGACGAAGTTATATACGGAAGCCATATCTAAATTTGAACATATTTTAACCAAAACCCAATGCAATTGATTCTAGGCTGAAATTATATATGGAGGCTATGGATAAAATGCCAAATTATATATAGAGGCTATGGTTTGCCAAAGGACATTTGGGCTTCCGTTGTGAAATCGGAGATATATCATTGTTTTTAATAGGGTTTCGCCTTGGGAAAATAAATGACCTCCATATAAGCTATGATTCTTCTGAGGCAATTTTAGGCCACTTTTAAACAAATATTGGGTGGCATATCAGCCATAACATTATGTTGCCGAATGATGTTTCTTTAGTGCTCAAGAGTTGAAAATTTATCTACAAAAACATTGTATTTAACGTATCATCATGGTGGCCAGTTATTATCGCCACGACGAGAAGTTACTCGGAAATATTGGGTCTCATGCATAAAAAACGAGTAAAAGCAATGAGTTGAGTCACCTAAGCAATTGCGCGTATGTTGAGTTAGATCGAACAGCAACAGCTTTTGCTCGTATACATAAAAATGAGTTCAAAGCAATTGCAATTACTTGAGCAAATTGAGTTCCAACTTCAAATGGTTATTGAAGTGCCGTTTGTAACTCATCGAAATAATCATTTCCGACCCAATAAAGGGTCTTGATCAGCGTAAAATTCTAAGAAGATTTAAGCATGTCCGTCTGTACGTCTGTTGTAATCACTCTAGCGTCTAAACGAATTGAGATAGATCGCCATAATTTTGCACAGAGTCGTCTTTTGTCTCCAGGCAGGTCTAGTTCGATGATGGCCTATATCGGTTCACGTTTAGGCATAAACCATATAAGGGTCATTAAAAATTAATTATATAAAAAACAATAATAAACTATTAATAAAATAGAAACTGACGATATATCTACATTTTTAGTACATCTATTATTTGATCTGCATCTTTCGTGAATTTTATCCACTCGCTTGCTTTGGCAGATATAAGTTTTGCCACATCCGCAATTGTTCGCGACACAGTTGATTGATGTTTTATATCTGGGCTAACCATTTTAACATGATTTACAGAATCTTAAACATGTCAATTTTACCACTGCTGCTGAGGTCACTAAATTTTTCATTTGGACAAATATAGGAGCTATATCTCAATCTGAACCGATTTCAGGAAACTTAACACACATCATTTTAGACCTAATTCATTACGCTGTGTCAAATTTTTGTGTAAACCGGTAGATATTAAAGGGACTTCTGGTACAAAATTTCAAGTGAAAATCTCAGACGAAATTATATATGGTGAGCTATATCTAAATCTGAAACTTTAGATTTTTTCAGGAAACATTTTTTTGCGAATGGCGGCCACTATAACCAAATTAATAATCCAATCGGTGCCAAATTTTGCAACGTTTCTCTGATATATAGGTATGACTTAAAGCCAATCGGTGAACAATTTTTTAACTTGGTTTTTGGTATAAAATCGGCGATTTTCCAAAAATATTTTTTCAAAGGTCCACCATTTTGTTAATTTTAGAGCGAAGTCAATAATCCTCTTTGTTAATTAGAGTGACATGCCAAATTTCATCCAACACCGTTGGAATTTTAAATGCGAAGTTCCAGGACTTTTCTTACAAAAAACAACAACAAAACAATCGAAAGATACTACTATATATATATATATATATATAAGGGCTATATCTAAATCAGAACCGATTTTCAAGAAACTTAACACACATAATTCTATACCTAATTCAATTTCGTGCAAATCGAAGGATATATAGGGATTTTGGTGCACCATTTACATTTAATAGGACGAAAGTATATATGGAAGCTATATCTAAATCTAAACCGATTTTCAGGAAACTTAAAACATATCATTTTAGACCTAATTCATTACGCTTTGCCAAATTTTGTGCAAATAGAAAGATATATAGGGACTTTGGTGGACCATTTGCATTAAATCGGACGAAAGTATATATGTGAGCTATATCTAAATCTGAACCGATTTTCTGGAAACTTAACACTAATCATTCTATACCTAATTAATTACGCTGTGCCAAATTTTGCGCAAATCGATAGATATATAGGGACTTTGGTGCACCATTTACATTAAATCGGACGAAAATATATATGGGAGCTATATCTAAATCTAAGCCGATTTTTCTCAATTTCAATAGGGTTTCTCTTTAGGCTAAATAAGAGGGTACCCCCCAATTTTCGGTATTTTGGGGTTCTTGAGCGCGTTTTTCAACCAAATTCGCTGAAATTTGGTACATTGAGTTCCAATTGGGTACAAAATTTTCCACAAAAAATTATAAATATAGGTCCACTTTTTCTCTAAGCCCCCATATAAGAGTACCCTAAACTTTTAGTTTTTGTGGGGTTTTGACCGGATTTTTTCACCGAATTGTCTGTAATTTTGTATTTTTAGTTCTTAATAGGTACCAAATCTCTTTACAAAAAATTATATATATAGGTTAATTTTTTCTGGTAGTCCACATATAAGCTTCCCCCATTTTTCGGTATTTTAAGGTTCTTGAGCTCGTTTTTCAACCGAATTCGCTGTAATTTGGTATTGTATTATCGTATATGGTAACAAATCTCCCCACCAAAAACTATTAATATTCACCCCCTTTTAGGTGTAGTCCCCATATCCCCGGCCGAATTTAACTCTTTTTTCACTTGTTTATTTATTTGTAGTACATATTAAAATAGTTATCTGATTTGTTCCGTGTGTTGGGGTTTTCCCCCATTCTATTCTGCCATATTATGGGGGTAGTCGTTACTGGGAATAGTCAGTTTTTACCCTACAAAGACGATTTAGCCATATTTTGTAATCATTCCGCCTTCTAAAACCCAAACCTGACAGAAATAAAATATACCGGCAGGCATTTAGGCATCTCCTCCATATAATGATACCTCTTGAAGGAAATAATTGAGATACAAATTAAACTATTGGTTTCAAAATGGACATATACTGGTTATTAAAAAAGCATAGCCTTCATATAATGATATCCCCAAATATTCCCTACTTCCTGGTAATCATATTTTTGATATTTACACCTTCTTGGCAATGTTGTGCCTAAAATAATGGATTCTAGAGTGTCTAGAAAATCTGACAAAAATATCACCGAAAATTATAGGCGTAGTCCTTGACCATAACCTGAACTTCATGTAATATTTCAAAGTGATCAACGCGATATTTCCGATCTCTAGTGGGTAATAGTAACACTAAACAAATTCATTAAACATAGACTCCTTTAAATATTAATTTATAAGTCTAACATCCACGTACATACAACAATATAATTGTTATCAATTTAAAGGCCTACCACTCCTCTTGGATATACTATCAACTTCTCAGGCCTATGTAAATTTAGTTTTTTTCACACAAAAGTCTGGGTCCATTTTACCGATCTTTATTAAAACAATCATGCTTACACTTTGGCCAGACACCCTTCCTGGTGTGAAATTTCATGGTATTCGGGTCATAATTGTGGCCTCTAGAGCGACCAGAAAAAAAGACATAACGCTTTGGTCCAAAAATATTAACAAATCATTACCAAAAACAAAGAGGTCTTCTTTGGCCAGAACCCATCCTACATGCACAATGAACCTATTCGTGACTATTGGTCCATAACTGTGGCATTTTTCGTGCTTTCAAATTATAATGGACAGACGGACGGACATACATGGCTAGATCGACTCAGCTGGTCAAGATATGAAGAACGGCATACCTAAAGGTGGTCTCGACTCCCTGTCCATTATAGTTTGTAAGCACGAAAAATGCCACAGTTATGGACCAATAGTCACGAATGGGTTCATTTTGCATATAGGATGGGTTCTGGCCAAAGATGACCTCTTTCATTTGGTAATGATCTGTTCATATTTAGAGGATGACATGGATCAAAGCGTTATTTATGTCTGTTTTTCTGGTTGCTCTAGAGGCCACAATTATGTCCCGAATACCATGAAATTTCTCACCAGGAAGGGTGTGAAAATTAGCACGAGCTGCCGACACATCGCGCTTGGCAGAAATGTTTAATAAAGGTTTATTATAACTCGTAAAATTCGCCCGGTTAATATACAATTTGCATAAGCTACATTATGGTCCTAGAACTAAATCTGTAGAAAATAGTGAAGAATATACAATTTTGTATATGACAATAGGTCAGCACACAATGGCTTGTTAAAATTTGAGTCGTTTTATAGTTTGAATATTTACATCATCATACAAATTACAATCAACTCAAACAGTAATTTGGAATCGCATACCTGACCTGAGAAATTTATATAAAATACTTTGAAATTTTATGACCCTGTTTACTAGTTAAGTTGCGAGGATTTAGGGTCAAAAAAATTTAAGTCAACAGGTAATCTATTCTGATCGGGTGGCTTGTAGGTTAATCTCTTTCGAACAGCTCAAAGAGATTTCAGTTATTTCATTTAACCGTTAGTCGTCGAGCAAGGAACATGGACGCAAGGAAATATTTTTGCCGTGAGTATTGGCATTTTTGTATTAATTTTATTTATTTTTCAACAAGTATTTAAATGTATCTGATTAGTTATTTTGTATAGAGATCTAAAACATATATAATTGGAAAGGATTCAAAAACATATTAAACCACACCTGTGTAAAGAGGTTTTGTAATACAATGCAGTCAATGTCAGTTATTTACATTGCATTTTAAAACTAAAAACTAATTTTGAACTTTAAAAAGAAATATTCCCATTTAAGATGGATGATGAGAATTTTTTATAACTTTAAAGGGAATGTGTACTATTTCCATTTAACAGTTAACACCCCGATAATTTTGAGTCGAACTAACATAAAGCAAAAACTATGTCAATCTATCTGTAATCAATTTCCTAAACCACCAACATTACGTGACCTCCTATCCAACACAGAAATGTTTATATCCCACCTATCCAATATAGAAATGTCTATAGCCACCTACCTGTATAGGGAATATAATGCAAAAACCTTAAACGTTTATTATCCTGTTTACCAGTTAATTCGCTGCGCTTTAGAGTCAAAAAATCTAAGTCAACAGGTAATCCATGACGATCGCCTGATTTTCGGGATAATCCCTTGCTAAGAATTTAAATCTTGCTAGTCATATCAGTGAGTAGCGACTGTTTGAGCGATACACATGTACGCAAGAAAATTAAAATTATTGAAGCAGTTCGATATTATGGGTAAGAATTTATTGCTCATGTCAGGATCAAAAAATCAAAGTCAACTGGTAATATATGTCGATCGAGCGATCATTAGGATAATCTATTGCGAAAGACCCAAATCTTACTTGTCATATCAGTCAGTTGAAATTTGTAGAATATTAAAAGAAGAGAAAATATAAAAAACTAGCAAAGTTCCCGCTACTTCGTATGCGGAAAGGGTATACAAAAAATAATATTTCATATGGAAATCCTAAATAATGTATAATTTGCTGTACTATGGTTCTGCATCTAATATCAAGTCTATTACCATTTAGTACTCTTCATACACATAAGCATTATTTTCCGAAATATCTCTCTTATTTCCATTATACAGATTAAAGATACATCATAATTCTAATTATTGACTTTGGCAAATATGTACAGGTTCCACACTTAGTTCCATTTAGCACTTTTCGAACACATAAGTACACATTTTCAAGACCACTTCCACTACCATTATCACCACTAATTTTAGTACCAAAAACCCTTTGGTCCTTCTATCTAAATCTCTGTCAGTGGTCCACATTCCAAATTTTAGGTTTCCAGCTCTCTTCGTTACCCAAATCCAAATTATTTCAAATTTTGTGAATTTTCTATTCTAGTTACTAATCGTATACATAAATTTGTGTTTCCAAAGTTGTCTCAATAACTCAATTCTACACTTCAACAGTAATTTGAATTCCAAACATCAGGATTCAAATCAAATTGTTCCAAATTTAGTACCATCTAGTACTTTTCATAGTCATAAGTAAGAATTTCAAAACTACATAGATCCTACACTCTAACATAAGTCTTAATTCCACCAAAATCCAAATTGTACCAAAATTAGTTCTAGTTACATAAATCCTACACTCTAACAGAAGTCTTGATTCCACCAAAGTCCAAATTGTACCAAATTTAGTTCTATTCGTACTCATAAATATAAATTTCCAAATTTGCCTCAATTCTGCTTTTAAATAGTAATCGTAAGTTTAAAAATTCCAGCTATACTGTTCATTGAAAACCAAATGATACCATATTTGGTATCATTCTGTACTTTTCGTACCCATATTCCAAACATATCTCAATATTTCAAACCTACTTTCAAATAGTAATCGTAAGGACAAATTTAAGAATTCCAGCACTGTCTGTTCACTAAATTGAACCAGATTTGGTACCATTCTGTACTTTTCCTACATTGCCACAGTAACCTAAATTTCAACTTTCAGGATTCGTGTTCTACCAGTTCAACAAAGTCCAAATTGTACCAAATTATGTACTTTTCGTACCTAAAGTACGAATTTCCAAAACTACCTCGGCCATACATTCCAATAATAATATTAAGATCTCATTTTGGGTTCCAGCTCTATCCAACATCAAAATTGTACCAAATATAGTACCATTCAGTACTTTTCGTACACATAAGTGCGAATTTTTAAAGCTACCTCAATCCAATAGTAGTCCTAATTCCGATTTCCAGGATTCCATCTCTATACATTCAATTTAAATTACAAAATGGTACTAAATTAAGTACCATTTTGTTCTTTTTATACACATAATTACGAATTCTTAAACCATTTCCATACACCAACACCACTCCCCAACCTGTATCCCATATAAAATTTCAAGATTTTAGCTATATATGGTCAATATATACAATTAGAACTAAATTTAGTAACGTTTAGTACTTTTAGTACACATATAGGTCGAATATCAAAAACCCCTCGTACAGCTTTCTATCTTTACATCAGTGACCCACATTTCAAATTCTAGCTCTTCGCGTTCGCCTAATACAAAGGGTACCATATTTGATACATTTTTAGTACTTTTCGTGCCCTTCTAGTTCGGATTTCCAAAAACCCAGCCTTATCTCACGCCTACACACCAACAACAACCCACACTCAACATTTCGAAATTGAAATTTTCTGTCTCTTATTTGGGGGTCATTATAAGCAATTTAGACTGTAATATTATATTTCTAAAATTTTGGTGAAGGTTCTTAAACCATATTATATTTATGACAGCTATCTATTAGAGCACAACCAGGTGTACACTACCTGTAGTTGGAAAGTCATATAAAAACCTTAAACTTTTATGATCTTGTTTACTAGAAAAATCCGCCAAGATTTAGGGTCAAAAAATCTAAGTCAACAGGTAATCCATGTCAATCGCCTGATTTTCGGGATAATCTTTTGCGAAAACTAAAATCTTGTTAGTCATATCAGTCAGTCGGTATTGGTTGAGTCATACACAACGACGCAAAAAAATTAAACCAATGAAGGTATTTATGTAGGAAAATTAGATGCTAGAAAGTCGAAGGAGAATTTTTTCTGTAACTAAGTTTTTTCCTATGAGGGAAGCATGAGAGTGTAATATAGAATTTTTTTGAAAGATACGAGATATTTTGTGTATTTATATTCTGGTATGTAAAGTAAGGAATTTATGCATTTCTTTGATGTTTCACGACTATTGTATATATATATATATATATATACGACTATATTATTTTTTCGTTGATTTTTTATAAAATTATTTCCACAAGAAAACATCACCATGGCAGAATAAAATTTCGACACCAAACTCACTAGTAATTTGTAGATTATATAAAGGAGAACATTTTTCTACAATACATCCATCATCTATTTGCTTTTATATGGTTTCATAACTTTAACTAGGTTTTTAAATTTTTCTGGAAAATTTTCCACATGATATTTTTAACTACTATATATAAACGTAGAGCCAGGTGTACACTACCTGTATTTGGAATATCATACAAAAAGACTTAAACGTTTATTACCTTGTTTACTAGAAAAATCCGTTAAGATTTAGGGTCAAAAAATCTAAGTCAACAGGTAATCCCAGTCGATCGCGTGATTTTCAGGATAATCCCTTGCGAAAAACTCAAATCCTAAATTGGCCGAGCGAAACACATGTAAGTCAAAAAATTAAATTTACTAATATAGTAAAATACGTCTACATATTCTTCAAGGGAGGAAAATTTTAGCAATATTTTGGTCGAATTTTGAAAACAATATTTCGGTTTTCAATATATGGACAAAGGACATGACATTTCAGAATTTTTGAAAATTTTTTGGTCCAAATTTGTGTTTATTTCGAATTAGAGTCAACAAAATTAGCCGACCCCTCAGATGACAACTCGTAATTTTTGTTTCATGTCTTTTTCTACAAAATCTGAGAGTTTCCCTAAAAATTCCACAAAGTATTCCTTATCCGTATAAAATTTAAATTTTTTAACCAAAAATTTGTATTATCCTGCATACATGTTAAGACATTGGGCTTTTAGGTGAAAAAGGTTAACTCCATAGGTAATCTATGTTGAGCTCGCGATTTTTCTGATCTCTTCTCAACAAAACATATAATTACACTGTGCGACAAATTTGAATATTTTTGATAATTACCGGGAAATTCCAACATTATGAAAGAGGGACTACAAATGAAGACACGTGTATCGGCGTTTTGAAAGTTTACGTCGGGAGGTAATCTAAAAAGGCGGGGCAATATTCCCCCTTTTCAAGAATTTTGATAATTTTCGAATTATGATTTCTTGAAATCCTTGCATTTTAGGTATATAGTGTCTTCGGCAATATTACTGATAAAATATCGAGGAATATTTTGGTATGCAACTTTAACCCTCAACCGACTCATTAAATGGGTCTTTTCGGTCCCTTTTCCAGGAGTGATTGAAAACTCATTAAAAACGGGGTTAAAGCTGTTAAGAATATTCTACAAAAATGTTCGCCATAAGGTTTTACTATAAATCTTAGAATAGACTAAAACTCAGAAATCAACCTAACATGTGAAAAGTTTCGATGAAATCGGTTTAGATTTCGATATTTTACATTTATGTAAGTGAATCACATAATTTTGTCCCATTGTGAGAAGCAGCTCTATATCTGTCCAAAATTTAATATATGTTGCAGAATGACATGTTTAATTTCATGTTAGTGGTCCTTAAAAAACGCGACGTATGTTAGGATTCTATCTGTTGAATATACCCAAAGTGGCGAAGGGTATCATATAGTCAACCCCGTCCGACTTTACTACTTTCCTTACTGATTAGTAATAAATTAGTTTTATGTATTCCTACAAAATATCATCTTTTCGACGGCTGACATTATTTCCGATCACTGCAAAATTCCAACGGCAATCTGGCTCTGGTATGAACTAGAATTATTAACCTCGCACAATGGCGGCTCTATGATATTTTTGAAAAATTCACTTTTTTTGACAACAAATCAAGTTAGAAAATAGGAATGAACTTAGCCGATTAGATTTTTTCTATTTCATACGATAGTTATGTATGTGCAGAATAACGTGACAAAAATTGAAACGGATTATTAGTTTTTGGGTTATCATGCCCGCCATTCGTAAAAACACTGTTTCGAAAAAAACGCGTTTACAGTTTGAGAAGCCCTCTTGAACAATAAATCGGCTATTATATCAAGAGTTGTTTAGATTTTCACCTAAAATTTGGTAAATTTTCAAATTAGTGTATGTTATAATTAAATAAAAAATCGAAACCAAAATCTAATAGTAGTGGAGAGAGCATGTCTCCGGGACTTGTATGAACTAGCGGACAAATGGCGGACGTTTTAAATTTGTTTTTTTTACAAAATCGAGAAAATAGGATTTATTATAGTTCATATCATAGCTATGAGATACAGCGAACTATTTTAATCATAATTGAGTAGTTATGGGATTGAATAAATAAAACATTATTTTTTTTAATATTTGTGAAAACTGATTTTGTGTGAAAACTGATAAAATTTGGATTCTATGGCGTATATATTTGCCCCTGAAGGACCTAGACCCAAAAAGTTGATAGTATGTTCAAGAGGAATGGTTGATACCAATTATATGGTCGTATGTTCTCAGATGTGGGAGCTACGCTTAAATATTTACAGGTGTTTACGTATTCAGATATTATTTAGTAACACAATAACATTCGAGGGCAGAAATATAGCGCTGATCGTTATAAAATTTTCCAAGAGGTTCTAGTTATGGTCAAGGACCACGTCTATAATTTTCGGTGATGATCATATAAAAAAATTGGTATGAAGTGGACCGAAAACTTATTTTTTGTGCTTTTTTTGGGTCGATCTATAGTCCACAAGCCGAATATCACAACAAAACCGACGGTGAAGGAAATCTAGACAAGTAATTAGAAGGGCTGTACAGAATATTCGGAAAATGCGCGCTGTAAGGAAGAGGTGCTGTTGATCTCTAATCTGGCAAGAAATATTACCCAAGCTCGAAATAAACATCCGCAGAATGTTAGAGTTCCGTGGAAGTTGTGTAGGGTATCGTATGGTTGGCCCATACGATGCTCCACTCACTGGTTTTTATTTTCTATTGCAGAGAATTTATTGGTTCGTAGGGAAATTGAGCTGGTTAGTCCTATTTTTGGAATAGCATAAACCAACTCTAGAGAATTATATTTGGACTCTATTACGACATTTCGTTATAAAGATCGTAAAAGGTAATTTTTCTTCAGAATTCCAAAGAACACCTGTACATCTTCAATGTTACGCACCCATACCTGGTCTGAGGAGAGTCAAATAAAAAACCTTAAACCTTTCTACTTTTATTACCCTGTTTACCAGTTTAGTCGCCATGATTTATGGGCCAAAAAATGTAAGTCAACAGGTAATCTCCGTAGATCCCGCGATTGTCATGTTAAGTCATATCAGTCAGTCGGAATGAGTTGAGCGAAATACAAGTACACAAAGAACTAAAATTAGCGGAGAATGGTAAAATATTATATATTAATGTATGTTGAAGTATGACACATATTGGAGTGACTTAAAAGGGTAATATAAATTCATAACAACACCAAGTTGAAAAATTTAATATAATGCAATGTATATTTAAAGGGAGAAATAAGTACGCATTAAAAACAAAAAAATGCAAAAATATATAATATAGGTACATTTTCAAACTATAAAACATAATCTAATACCATATTTCCAAAAATACACTCATTGTAGACTATAAGAATCTTTAATTTAAAATTATTATTATTAAATATTATTACGATTTTGTAGTGTTGGTTGTTTTTCGACCCTTTTGCTAATATTCAAATAAAAAGATTAGATATTTGGCAAATATCAAATTGCGTCTTCAGGGGTGATATCTACATAATTATATTCAGGTTTTCTTAACAGCAAATGTACTTGTACTGCAATTGTCTAGAGTTGATATTGTACTCATTTTTGTCCTCCATTGCAGAGAATTTATTGGTCCGTCGATCCTATCCTAACAGAAATCAATTATGAATTTTAGTTATGCAAATCATAAAAGGTAATTTTTATTGTTTGCGTAGTGTATATTACTCCAAATGACACGTGTACATTTTCACCCTCACCACTTTTATTATTGCATACCTGCTTGGGGTGGAGAGTCATATAAAAAACCTTAAACTTTTATGACCTTGTTTACTAGTTAAGTCGTCAAGATTTTGGGGTCAAAAAATCTAAGCCAGCAGGTAATCTATAAAGATCAGGTGGCTTGTGGGTTAATCACTGTTGAGTAACTTAAACCTATACTAGTCATGTAATTAAACCATCATAGGCGAGTCATCAGGCGATGAACAACGTTGTCTATGATAGAGTTTTAGAAATTTTAATTTAAAAAATGTCCAAACGTCTAATGTCGAATATTTTGAACAGAGAAATATTAATTTAATAATAACATTATAATAAATATTAAATGGGTAGTTTATTATCTGTAGAATCGTCGGATGGCTTTAAATTTGGCTTTGAACACTTGGGTTTGTTTTTCGTTTTTGAAATCGGATTATATAAATGGAAAATACACAAAAATAGTGTGGCCACAAACGTTCATAACACCACGAAATATTTGTTCTAGACCAGCTGTGCCTAAAATAGGACCAATGTGATGTCGGTGTATGACAAATTTTTCACACACACAATTATAAAAGAGAAAAAATTTTGAAAACAAATTTAAAATTGACTTAGCTACGTGTGTCCGTCCTTCTGTAAAAAATAACATGTAAAGAAAGTACAGTACATTAATGTAATTAAAATGTTATAGATCCGTCAGTTTCTTTAATTGTGTGCGATGTTAATAATCCTGGTTCACGTTAGGTATTTTTGGATTCGTATGTCTACGGTTCCATATTCTGAACTTGGCTATATTTCGCGCTATTTGTACCCTCCTGACCGATTAAGGCTCAACAACTCTATTTCTAACCCTGGCATATTTTTCAAATCTTGTGTTCCCGAGGTAAATATTTACGTCGTAACATAAAAATTTCGTTATGTCATTAAACCATCATAGGTCAAGCGGGAATGTTGTTCGTCAAAAATATTGTGAAAAATAATTAAAATAACTTGATTTGAAATACTCTGAATATTACATTACATGTTTATTTAAATATGTTAAATATATAATAGTTTTCTTCTTTGTAGGTATGTCATATTTCACATACCACAAGTTTCGTAGTGCCAATTTGACAATGTTTACGTGGAAAGCCAGTTATTAAAGCTAACAGGTAATCTATTCTGATCGTGCTATTTTCAGGTTAATCTCTTTATTCTCTATTTCAGTCCTGAAGTATGATGTCTGTATCTACAACCCGATGTATCACATGTAGCGTCGTTAAGAGTATACCTAGTTACATATAATTTTATGAGACTGTTTACGCGGAAATCCTCCATGCTTAAGGGTCAAAAAAATATAAGCTGACAGGTAATCTATGTTGATCGCGTGATTTCCAGGATAATCTCCATCGAACACCTCAGTGGCAATATATACTATTAAGTGGCGAGTCATCAGGCGATGAACAACGTTGTCCAATCTAGAGTTTTTGAAATTTTAAATAAAAATGTCTAATGTCGAATATTTTGAACAGAGAAATCAATTAAATTAATATTCTAATACAATATAATTTCTTTCCGATTAAAGTACAATAGTTATTATAATTGTTTATGAAAGCGTGTACTCATGTGTACGAAAAGTACTATATGGTACTATATTTGGTACAAATTTAATTTGGAGATGCAAATTGAGCTGGAATCCTGTAATTTGAAATTAAAATTACCGTCGGAGTGTAGGATTGGGATATGAACGTAGTTTTGGAAATTTGCTACTTATGTGTACGAAAAGTACTAAATCGTACTATAATCGGTGCAGTTTGGATTTGGTGATCCTATAGAGCGGAACAATGAAATTTGGAGCCACTATAGGGGTGTGGGTCAGGATTCAGTTTAAGAAAATAATACTTATGGGTACTAAATTTGGTACAATTTAAATTTTAGGTGAACCAATAGAGCTAGAGTCATGAAATTATTCTAAATTTGGTACAATTTGAATTGTGAGTGAACCGAAAGAGTTGGAATCCTGAAACTTATATTTTGAATCACTGTGGTGGTGTAGGTTTGGGGTGAGTAAGAGGTTTTGGAAATTCATACTACTGTATACTTAATTTTGTACAATTTGAATTGTGGGTGAATCTATGGAGTTGGAATCCTGAAACTTGGATTTAGAATCACTGTCGGGGTGTAGGTTTTGGTTAAGTAGAAATTTTGGAAATTCTACTACTAAATTCGGTACAATTTTAATTGTGGGTGAATTAATAGAGTTGAAATCCTGAAATTTGAATTTGGAATCATTGTGTGGTTGTAGGATCGGGGCATGCAGGAAGTTTAGTTAGATTTATTAGGAGGGTACTTATGGGAATAAAGTGGGCTAAATGGAAAATTTAGTAAAATCTGGATTTGGGTGAACCTTTAGAGCTCGAATCATGACATTTGGTACAAAATGGTACTCAAATTTAATTTATGGTCGATATTAATGTGTGGATTGTTTTTTTTCTGACATATGCAGTTTTCTCTGAAAATAAAATAATATGTTAATACATTTTTAAATATTTCCTACATTCGCCAACGAAGTTCCGCGCATATGTTAGTATTTTATAAACTTGTAAATTTAATTTGAAGCGAATTGAATAATCCATTTGATCCGAAACCTCTTTGAGAAGAGCCTATACTTTATATAAAGTGAATAATAAAGCCTGTGTGTAATTCCGAAGGCCTCCGCAAACCATAGGTTGATATTATGTATCTGTAGACAACACCGCCAGGCACTTATTTGCACCATTCGTTATACCCAGTCTAAATATTTGGAAAACATATGCAGTAGTCAGTGTAATAAGTCAAGTTGAAGCCATAGATTACGGGAGGGTTTTTAATACCCTAATTTTTTTTTAAAATACAAATTTTCAATTTAGTATGTATTAAGATTCGGTTATCTGTAGAATCGTCGGATGGCTTAAAATTTGGCTTTGAAAACTAGGGGTTGTTTTTCGGAATCGGATTGTATAAATGGAAAAGTAGCCAAAAATAATGTGGCCACAAACGTTCAAAACACCACGAAATATTGGTTCTAGACCAGCAGTGCCCAAAATAGGTTCCATGTACGTCAAATTTGTCACACACACAACCCTCGCATATTTTCCAAGTCTTGTGTTCCCGATGTGAATATTTTTGCCGAAACATAAAAATTTGGTCACTTTGGGTTTTGGTTGATTTGTCTCTCGGAATATTGACCGGTCATCATCTAAACACGAGTTCTAAGTATTTGGCCAGATCCCTTTCTACGTGTAAGTATATAATAATGACCTCTAGAGCGATTAGAACATCTGACAAAAGTAAAATTTTCGGGTCATTGCGCCCATGATCATAATCGGAACTTCATGTAAAATTTCAAAGCGATCAGCGCGACATTTCCGCCCTCTAGTGGGATAATGGTAATACTAATAACACACATCCGAGTACACACAATACAATTGGTGTCAATTTAAAGGTCCTCTTGGATATACTACTTCAACTTCACAGATCTCTGTCCTTCGTATTATAATGTGATATACGCCACACAATAGAAACTTTCTAATTTTTCACAAAAGTCTGAGTCCATTTTATTCACTAAACATTGGTCGATTTTCATCAAAATTGTCATGATTATTTTAAGGCCAGACCTTTCTCTCTCTGTAAAATTTCGTGATGTTAGGGTCATACTTATGGCCTCTAGAGCAAAAAAAACAGAAAAAATAAAGTTGTTGGTCCATTCGATAGGGGTTTTCGTTACGATTGGTCTGTAACATAAATTAAATTAAAATTATTATAACACTTATAATGGACTGACGGGCGGACAAACATGTGTAGTCGAGATATCGTTAAAAACTCTTGGACAGCACAAATCTATAATACCCTGACAAAATTGTTGTGTAGGGTATACATATGGATATTTTCTATTTATTTGAAAGATAAATATTTTTGTGAGTGGGTCTCATAAACAAAATATGTATCTGATGCAAAACCACCAGATATTGCATGTCGTATACTGTCTGTCCATGCTAAATTGTAAACAAAGTACAGGTCGCATTTATAATCCGAATTGGATGAAATTTGGCACAGGTCACTTATTCGGCCCAAGGACGAACCCTATTGAAATGGGGAAAACTCGGTTCAGATTTAGATATAGCTCCCATATATATATTTTCGACCAATTTTAGGTAAATAGTGCACCAAAGCCCCCATATATCCATCGATTTGCACAAAATTTGGCATAGCGTTGTGAATTAAGTCTAGAACGATGTGTGTAACATTTCGTGATAGTTTCGACCGATTTTAGGTAAATAGTGCACCGAATTCCCTATATAAACTTCGATTTGCACGAAGTTTGGCATAGCGTACTGAATTAAGTCTAGAACTATGTGTGTTAAATTTCGTAAAAATCGGTTCAGATTTAGGTATAGCTCCCATATATATTTTTTACCGATTTTAGTTAAATAGTGCACCCAGGTCCAGATATAACCTTCGATTTGCACGAAATTTGGCATAGCGTACTGAATTGTGATTAGAATGATGTGAGGTAAGATTAGGATCGGTTCAGGTTTCTATATAGCTCTCACATATTTAAATATTCGTCCGATTTTACATAAATGGCTCTCCTAATGTTTGTCCGAATAACACGAAATTTTGAACAATGTATCAAATTGAGACTTGAATGACTTTATTGTGTTTTGTTGAAATTGATGCAGCAATATGTATTTCGAAAGGGTGTCTGATTGAGATTAAATTTTTAACAGTGCGACTTACCGAATAGCGTGTATCATTTTTGCCAAATTTGTCCAATGGAACGCACACGACTCTAAATCTGCCCGAATGAAATGAATTGTATCATATGTTGCAGAAAGACATGAGAATGTTTCTTCGAGGGAACATTGACATGCAAATGTATGCATACATACGCGCTATATACCCAAAGTGGGGAAGGTCCGGCTTTACTACTTTCCTTACTGGTTTTCCTATTGAATACTCGTACCGGTTTTCGGATTTTAACGTTTTGTATAGAATGGTGTATACCCCATTCAAACAGTTCTAAGTTTTGAAATTACTATTATAGCTCTTACTTTGAAGGCAGTATAGAGAACTCATATTAGATGATAATAGAATGCAAAATGAGAGAGTGTATTTAAGGGGACCCCCCATTCTCGGAGTCAAAATTTTTTTGATTTAATTCGAATCTGCACTAATTCAAGAATGCCCCTACAAAATTTCAAGAACTCTTGAAGATATAGCCGATTTGTTGTGTCAGCATCAAGTCACGGCTAAGGGCTTCTCAAACTTTAATAGCGTTTCTCTCTTTTGTGAATGGCGGGTACGATAACTCAAAAACTAATAACCCAATCAATTCCAAATTTTTACACGTTTCTCTGTAAGTGTATAGCTATCGTATGAACTAGGATAAAGCCAATCGGTGAAGATCTTCCTTATTTTTTAACTTGGCTTTTGGTCAAAAATCGGCGATTTTCCAAAAATATTTTTTCAAAGGTCCGCCATTTTGTTGATTTTAGAGCGAAGTCCATAATCCTAGTTCATACGAGAGCCATCGGGTTCCGATGTTCCAGTGAGGAGTTATCATGCCCGCCATCAAAAATAAGGACTTCTCTTTAATTACAACAAAACAATTACAAAATTGTTTTGTTCCCTTTAGTAATTATTTATATTTTCAAAAATTAAATCCTAAATTTAGAGAACAAAGGTTTTCAAAAAAAAAAAAAAAAAAAAAAAACCCTGTAGAAGGGCGTATAAGCACCACTTGTGTAAATCTTATAGATTTTCATATATGTCTTTATATTGAATAAATAACCTTATAATAATGGTGTCAATTTTCGACAGAACGAAACCCATAAAAACGTTAACTTGACATCTACATTTTTTTTTAATATTTTAAGGAAGTAAATTTGCCAACAATTTATAATTTTTGGACAAGTCATACTTTGTGACTCAAAAATGGTTGACTGGTTTTTACTCACAACGTTGCATTTGAGTGGTTTCCTGAAAATATTGAGGAGTTTCTATGCAATTCCCGATAAATTTCAAACCCACACGTGTACAATTTCACCCACCTCTTTTATTGTATACCTGTTTGGGGAGGAGAGTCATATAAAAAACCTTAAACTTTTATGACCTTGTTTACTAGTAAAGTCGCCATGATTTAGGGTCAAAAAATCTAAGTCGACAGGTAATCGCATGGCTTGAGAGGTAATCTCCTTCGAGTAACTTAAATCTAGACTGGTCAAATCACTTAACCACTATTTGCCAAGCGTGGAAGATGTGTGCCAAAACCCCCTATGAAAAATACCAAAGAAAAATATTATTTTTAAAATTCCCTAAAATATACAAAAATTGTTGCTAGTTTAAGTAAAATAAAATAAATAGACTTTCAAATCTAGACCATGATTCTTCACATAATTTTTTCATAGTTTTTGGTATTACACATTTATTATTTAATAAAAAATAAATATTTTTCTTTTTGTGCTTTTAAATTTAAATATTCGAATGAAATTTAGTAATTTTAATCAGATTATAATCTTATATTATAATATAATGTGAATATTCAGTATTCATTTCCAGTTGGAAAAATTTTATTTCCAAGGCGTCCAATAAGTACAAGTTAACTTTATACACAAACCCAATACCCAAAAAAATTCCGATGCGCCATTACTCAGGTACCTGGTTACACATGCAACACGCACGGGTCATATAAAAAACCTTAAACTTTTATGACCCTGTTTACCCACAAAGTCTCGATGCTTAAGGTTCTAAACCAACAGGTAATCCAAGATGATCGTCGAATTACCAGATGATCTCTTCCGAACAAAGCTTCTTACCTGTTCCCGTATATAAGTGGGTGCACAATTCACAACAGGACATCATTTCACACTCATCCATTGCACAAGCAACAGACAAACACACAACACTCAGCAACAATGTCATCAGTAAATTGCGAAAATTTCTCCAACAGCGATTTGCGTCTATTTATTGAAAGTCTAGAGAAAATTAGTAACATGGAAAAGAAGAAACACGAACGGCAACTACAAAAGCAAGCTAGATATTTAGTAGAAACTTTGAGATATTTTGAACAACAGTGTCCAGTGAAAAGTTCCTCAACTTTATCATCTGCCGATCATCCAGAATATGAGGTGGATGATATCGAAGAGAAAGAAATACCCATCTACTACTCATACACTTCAGAAAATAGCTCCAGTGACGAAGATGAAGGTATGGAGTCCATGACCTCCGAGGACTATTATCAAATGGACGAAACAGAAGTTGAATCCTTTGTGGAGGAATTGTATAGTTCACCATTGGAAAATCTAGAATCGACAAATATTTCCACCACAATGCCACCATCAACATCTTCAGAGGAACTTTCAAGCGAGGAAGTTTCTCAAGATTCCGGTAATGTGACAGTGGAAGTTGCCAAAAAGAAATCGTTGAAGAAACGTTTAGTTAATTTAATGCGTAAACGTTTTACCAAACAATAATTCCCCGAAAAAAGAGTGGAATTTGAAGTTACCAAAAACAAATTGTATATAATTATTTAATTGACAAAACTGAACTGGAATTGAATTCTGGATTATTTATTTCAAATTTTGATTATTATTTATTTTGACTATTTATAATTGATTTAAAAATATTGTTTTTAGCTATATAGAAAATTGTATTTAATATTTATTTCATTATTTATTATGTATTTGTTTGAAGAAATATATTATTACTATATTAATTTTGACTTTTACTTGGGGATAGAATTTGTAAGATAATATATTATATCAGATTTTAATATGATTTTTGTTTTTCGAAAATCAAATAGAGGATTGTGTAAGAAGCTAATTAGATATTATATGGTTAGAAATAAAATATACAGATATTCATATGTAATTTTTTTCATTTCACATTGTGCATATCACGCTTTGAATACGAGAAAGCATCCTTACACCGTTTTTTTATTTTTTCAAAAAATGTATACACTTCATTAACATCGTAACTAGTTTCATAATCCGCTCTAATTTACCACTATTTGCGCTTATTTTGCCTTCCTCCTCTTTGACAAATACAAATGAATTCTTCCCAAGAAAAAGAAACACCACACCGACTGTTTGGTTTTTGGTATCGTTCTCAGCCTCTCCCTTTAATACTGTTTCTGCTGCTAACAACCGCCGTTTTACACACCATTGTTTCGTTATTTCAGACCTTCTTACCGACCTTTACATTGATGTTGGAAAATCCCCATATGGTAAATATACAAATATACAAGATATACAGGTAAATATACAAGATCTAACGAATATTTATAACCTTCACCACACTGTGGTACAGGGTATTATGTCTTTGTGCATATGTTTGTAACAGGCAAAAGGAAACGAGATAGACACATGATTCCTTTTGAGAGTATGCATAGAATCACTTTTTAGGTCGATTTATGCATGTCCGTCCGTCTGTCTGTCCATGTTAAATTGTAAACAAAGTACAGGACGCATTTATTATTCGAATTGGATGAAATTTGGCACAGCTAATTCATTTGGCCCAAGGACGATCCCTATTGAAATTGGGAAAAATCGGTTCAGAGTTAGATATAGCTCCCATATATATTTTCGTCCGATTTAAGGTAAATGGTGCACCCATGTCCCTATATATCTTTCGATTTGCACGGAAATTTGCATAGTGTAGTGAATTGAGTCTAGTATGACGTGTACCATGTTTCGAAAAAATCGGTTCAGATTTATATATAGCTCCCATATGTATTTTCGTCCGATTTAAGGTAAATTGGGTACCAAAGTTCCTATATATATTTCGATTTGCATGAAATTTGGCATAGAGTACTGATTTAGGTCCAGAACGAAGTGTGCCAAGTTTCGAGAAAATCGGTTTATATATAGCTCCCATATATATTTCCGTCCGATCTAAGGTAAATGGGGCTTCCAAGTCCCTAAATATCTTTCGATATTTATATGTATTATATATTTGACCAAATAAAAAATTTAGTATAGGTTGCAGAATGACATGTTTATGGATCCAATTTCATTTCATTGGTCCTTCAAAAATGCGACGTCTGTTAAAATTCATCTGTTGAATATACACAAAGTGGTGAAGGGTATCATATAGTCGGCACCGTCCGACTTTACTGCTTTCCTTACTTGTTTTTTTTTTTGAATACTTGAAATTTGTTTATGGAATTTATGTTATTCATCATTTTCTTGGAAGTAATTTTTTCGTAACATATATAGTTTTCGCAGAATCGGGAGTCCTTTTAATTTCGCGATGTTCGGGTATAGTGGTGATTCCTAGATTTTTTGGAAACCCCAGAAAAAATATAGATTTTGGTCCATCTCATCCTCAAAATATCATGCCAGCATCGAAAACTTGACACGTCGTCCATAATCGGGATTTCACCCAAAAGTTCATAGATATCAGTGCTACAATTGCGACCTCTAGTTTGGTAATGATAATACTAACGATCATCATGTTATGTTGATATATAGGAAAATAGGTACCTTCTTTTGTCTGAACGCGAATTTCCTGACAATTGGTACAGTTATGGACTTGGCTATGGCTTGTATTTTGTTTAAAAATTATAATGGACAGACGGTTAATTCTACTTCATATCATAGCTTGAAGACCAAACCGGCATTATCCCCAAGAGTTTTTGATGTAAAATTATTGAAACCACGAATCAGATTTTATACACAACCAGTGAAAAGATTGTTTCCATGAACAAATGCTACAGGAAATGGTTTTTGGAACGTGCTAGCTCTTTAAATGCAGCAAAAAAGTTAAATAGATAAGTTTTTTTCGAAGGATATCTTGTAACACAATGAACAAAAGAATTTATTCAGACGAAATTAAATATGTGGTTTATATAGATCATTACATAAATCAACCGATACACATACCATTGCATATCAATCGGACAGAATCGGGTTCTTTGTTTGAAATCGAGCAAAATTATGTATGGGAGCTATACGTAAATTTGGACCGATTTAACCATACACCACGGTGCGATGTCCATGTAAATCTAATATTTTTCCTGCTACAAACATATGTCCATACACACAATACCCTGTACCACAGTGTGGTGAAAGGTATAATCACAATAGGAATCGAAATATATAACATAGAGCTTTGAGAGAGTAATATGACATTCCGTGAAAAATTTTGCATTCGTGTGACATAGCCCACATATTTATAGTCTACACAACATTGTTGTCAGGGTATTACAGTATTATTCAGTATAGTATTATTACAGTTTGTAACTCCGCGAAATATTGGTCCTAGACCCACCTTTAGTACACCGATCGTCATATCTCGACTGCATGAGATGATCTAGACATGTTTGTCCATCCGTTCGAAATAAATTGAAATCATAGACCATATGATTTCATACAAGGATAAAACGCATTTTCTAACAAGAGTGGCTGTAATTCGAATTCGTTTTAAGTAAATAAATCGCTGAAACCTTTGACGCAGAGATCTATGTTGACTCGTGACACTTGATGATTCGATGATTTTATTTATTTTTAATGGTGGAGGTTTTCACATGTTTGATAATCAAAAAATTGTTATACCCTTCACCACACTGTGTAGAGGGTATTATGTCTTTGTGCATATGTTTGTAACAGGCAAACAGAATCGATACAGACCCATGTTTCCTTTTGAGAATATGCATAGAATCTCTTTCTGACTCGATTTTGCGTCTGTTGATGTTAAATTATAAAAAAAGTACAGGCCGCATTTATGATCCGAAATGAGACGCACGTCACTTATTTGGCCCAAGGACGAACCCTACTGAAATAGAGGAAAAATCGGTTCAGATTTAGATATAGCTCCCATATAGATTTTCGTCCGATTTAAGGTAAATGGTGCAACAAAGTACACGAAAATCTTTCGATTTGCACGAATTTTGGCATAGAGTATTGAGCTAAGTCTAGAATTACGTGTGATTAAATCTTAAACAGTGCACCATAAGGTCGTTGAATTTCATGTCAATGTTCCTTCAAAAATGCGACGTCTTTTAGGATACATATGTACAATATAGCCAAAGTGCTTAAGGGTATCGTATAGTTGGCCCAGTCCGACTTTACTACTTTCCTTGCTGGTTCTATGTGGTTTTGGAGAGTTGGTGTTTAAAAATATAAATATACCAGACTAACCTTAGGATAAATATGAAACTAACTTATGAAAGTACGATAAGGCACATTTAGGTTCTTCAATTGTCACTTTTTGTCAATTAGTGGTGTTTCAAGATCCTGAACTACTAAATAGTTGTATAGAGTGTATTAAAAACTTATTTTAAAATATTTATGGACAAATTAAATATGGACAAATTAATATACAAATTAGACACCTTTAATAGAGCTGGTTAATTGTAAAGACCCACTAAGTTCATTAAGCAACAATGCACAAGGTATTCACTTTCAACGGGAAAGGAAACCAGAAACACCAACAATTAATACAAACCCACAAATAAGTATTGTTTGTAAAAAAATGATGCAATTTTTCTACCGTTGGCGATGATTTCTTTTTGTTTTGTGTGTTTGTGTTTTTTTACCAAAGCGTCAAAATTCGTTGGTTTCAAATTTCCATTGACAACAACTACAAATGTTTGTTTTTTTTTGTGTTGGCTGCTATTCAGAGCTACTTAATGGCACTGCCATCAAGCCAACAGAAAAAAAAAACATTAAAATTTCATTCATTCATCCGATTTCAAATACAAATACAATCAGATTTTTTTATATAAACAATGCCGTAGAACAAAAGAGAGTTTTTTTACTACGATATGGAATGGTCTTGCTTTTTTCAACGAAAACCGTTTCACAAATAATGTGAATATTTTTTTTTGTTTGTTGTTTGACAATTTCCGTTTTCCAAATAAAAAATAATGACACGACACCGCTCACTCATATTTGTCATAATTCAATTGTTTGTAATTATTTTTGTTGAATTATTTCGGATGTCATTTTGTCGTGAAATGATTGAGAGATAGAGCGGAGGTTAGTTGGCAGAGAGAATATATATGAAATGTTCAGT
This sequence comes from Musca vetustissima, assembly GCF_032173495.1. Lineage (NCBI taxonomy): Eukaryota > Metazoa > Arthropoda > Insecta > Diptera > Muscidae > Musca > Musca vetustissima. The sequence goes on along the minus strand of NW_026884836.1, from coordinate 27,946 downwards.
GTTCGGACATACCAGATCTTTTGTTGGTATTCGAAATTTGTCATGAGAACAATTTAAGTTTTAAAATTTACAGCCTGTTTTTGTAAAATTCCAAACGAACGTATTCGAGTGACTTACGACCAAACCTTTATTTATGTTTATAAAGGTTTTCTGATTCAAAACAAAAATAAATGACATATTTTTCAAAACCAAGGAGTTTGGTCGTAAGTCACTCGAATTCGTTCGTTTGGAATTTTACAAAAACCGGCTGTTAGAATTTGATTCCTTTATGACGAAACTAGCATATGCCCGCTACTTCGTTAGCGGATCTATTCAAAACCACAATAAATTATATATGTATGTAGGTAAAATAAATAAACATTAATTTAGCCATACAATATAACTTAATATGGATTTATGAATTTCTAAGTATGTTCTATAAACGAATAATAATTGGTCCTACATCTTCAATTAGTCAGCATTTCTTACAGAATATTTAGTACTTCTTAGTAAATTTAAAAACAATTCAGTACCATTTAATACAAATTTTCAAAAGCAAGGAAAACAGTAAAGTCGGACTGGGCCGACTATATGATACCCTTTACTAATTTGGGTTATTACATGTTGTAACGTCAGTGACACATGGAACGTCAGTGAAGAGCTTGGGATTAGCGATCACAACCTAATCCGAATAGAGATGGGGTATGATGAGGTGGGAGAATTTGTGGACCCATCAGTGCGTTGGTGGACCCTCTGTTGAGACAACTCAGTGCACATTGTAAGGTATGTGCTTACGCAGATGACTTGCTCATTCTGGTCGAGGCTCAATCTCGTTCTGAGATGTAACAGATGGGCTCCAGAATGATGACAATAGTCGGTAGTTGGAGCACCAATGCTGGTGTCCAAGTAGCCTGGGAACTGACCGTGACAATGCTACTTAAAGGTAGATTGTCCGGCAATCGACATCATAGTGTCATCTTTGATGGTCGAGGTCTGTCTTACAAGACAGAAGTGCGATATATGGGTATATCCATGAGTGAGAGGATGAACTTCGTCTCTCACTTAGATCGTCTGTCTTACAAGACAGAAGTTCGATATATGAGTATATCCATATCCGTCTTAGAGAGATGTGTTGTTTGGTTGGTCCCGTTAGACGTATTTTACGTTCCGACTGGGGACTCAGCAGGCGTGCTATGCGCGTAGTATATAGCGGTCTTTTTGTTGCTTGTGCAACATATGGTGCTCCCATATGGCATACTGCAGTAACGGGATACGGATATCGCAAGATATTATCATGTCAGCGAATCATGATGTTGGCTTGACTGCCTGTATGCCGCACGGTATCAACCGAAGCCATGCAGGTATTGTTGGGTGTACCTCCGCTCGACCTGGAAGTCATACGTGCAAACGTATCATTTCTGGCGAAAAGAGGTCTGCCTATAGTGCCCAATGACTGGGCGGTGGAAGGTATAGAGCGATTGAGTGTTCTAGAACGTAAAGCGCAGCTGCACGAGTTTGTAATCTCTAGATTGCAATCTAGATGGACTACTTGTGTGAATGGGCGTGTAACATTTCGGTTTATCCCCGATGTTACATTTGTCGCGACTAACCCCGGTTTTGGTTTCGGCCTCCATCTGGGCTTCTTGTTGACGGGTCATGGGTCTCTGAATGCATTTTTGCATAGGATAAACGTGACAGATACAGAAATGTGTAGTTGTGGGGCTCCAGTGGAGGACTGGATTCATGTTCTCTGCTCATGTCCCCTGTATGAGGATGTGAGGAACCTGGAGTCCATGGGTATCGTTAACGTTGATGGCCAATGGGATGTTAGTCGTGTGCTATCCACTAGTTCAACTCGTGCTAGCATAGGAGAATTTGCTAATGCGGTGTTCCGACGTCGCAGAGCAATAGCTTAACAATACTGCTGTATTGTGAAGCTGTTTCAGGCTTAGACGCTTGATTTGTGCGGAGGTTACTAGTTCCCTTGTCACTTAAGACAAAAAACTAACCCTGAAACAGAGGTTTCAGCCTGACGATTGGCCCTTTAGGGTGCAATGTGGTGGCTGTTGGTTAGCCCAAAGATTTCGCGGGAAGACCTTCGGCTCGATGTGGAGTTGCATTATCAACCGGGTGCTTGACCCATAGAAAGGCAGAGGTTTAGGTAGTCCGCGACTCCTCACCAAGGATGAAGTGAAGCTTTGCGGCGGATCTTCGAATTGGTACCGGCGGATGGGCTTCAGAACGCTCAATTTGGACACCCAATGTAAAACTCACAGGATTGATTCCCCTTCGCTTATCATTGATAAAGCTGAATATCAAATATCAGAGTCCTACTTCAAACCGTTCGGAGTAATACTGGTTTTAGTACTTTTTAGTACCACTTTAATACTATTTTCCAAAAATATTTGTCTATAACATTCTATTTGTAACAGATTAAGCTACATATACAGTTTCAGATATATATATATATATATATATATTCCTGTTTGTTACATTGTAATATAATATTTAGTACTTTGTAGTACTAATTTCCAAAATGATAAAGCTGCATACCAAATTTCTGAGTTCTACTTCCAACCGTTTTGGCGTAATATAGTATTAGTACTTTGTAGTACCTTTTAGTACTAATTTCCAAAAAATATTTTTGTACCTCATTCTATTTGTAATAGCTTAAGCTCCACACCATGTTTCAGATATGAATCTTCACCGATTCCATTTTAATGTAATATTTAGTACCTCTTAGTAATAAATATCAAAATTTTTTCACACACACCACTTGGCTTATCGTAGGCAAAGCTGCATACCAAATTTCAGAGTTCTACATCTAACCGTTTCGGCGTAATACAGTTTTAGTACTTTTTAGTACCTTTTAGTACTAATTTCCAAAAAAATATTTTAGCATCTAATTTCATTTGTAACAGCTTAAGCTCCATACCAGATTTCAGATATATATCTCTTCCGATTCCATTCAAATATAATATTTAGTACTTTTTAGTACGTTCAAAGAAGATAATGCAATGTCGTTCAGTGACCGACGGCGTACATTGACCGACTAAGTTTGGTAAACAAAATCGTTCAGTGAACGACAATAATAAAAACTGAACTATGTCGTTCACTCATTCAGTGGACTGACTCGTTCAATTGAACTAAGTCGTTCACGAACGACACAAGACTAGTCCGGAGTAACAACAGCAGCGCAAACAACAATTAACAAAGTGGAAAATTGGTAGGAAAGTACTTCGAATGAAGGAAGGAATGAACTGCCAGAACTTAATTCCCAATTGAACTGAGTAAACTTTCGAACTATATAACCAACTGAACGAGGTGAACGACCTAGTTCACTTTTAAAAATTGATCTAGTTCGTTCGATCACTGAACTGAACGAGATTGCCCAAGTCTAATGATCAGTCAGTCACTCATAACGCAACTCTTTTATATATATAGAAGATAGATAACTCAACTCGATGCTGGACCTCAAATAAATGGAAAGTTTTACTTTTTTAATCAATATCCATTTATTTGATATCCAGCATCGAGTTGAGTTATTTTGTCAAGTTAAAAATTGATCAGTGCCGGAGGAAAATTAAACATTATATCACCCACACATTTTGACAACAATGTTCAACATATGCTTTGAAATGAATAAATTAACTAATCTCAGTTTAATAACAACAAGCTGCGTATTTATTACAAGCAACAAAATTGATCTGACCATTAAACCGCGAACCATAATCCACAATAAAACCACAAATAATTTTGTAATGAATTGGAGATTCAATTCAATTAATTAACTGAAAACTAGACATTTTTATGATATTCACTTTTTTATGTTGATTTCGTCTTTAAGATTGCAAATTGCAATTTGAATATTCAAATGTTTTAATCAGCGATATTGTTTACATAAAAAAACTGTTATTAATAAACAAGTATTAATTAATTAATAAGACATCATGACAGAACCATTAAATAAACTATTAGACATATGATAGTTATTAAAAAAAATGTAAGGAAATTATTCATCAGGATATTTGACTATTACTGTTTAATTGCTTTAAAATATTTTGATATTTTGGCACATGACGTTCGCCACTTTATAAAATAACTGAAATAAAAAACGATGTAAGGAAAGTAATAAAGTCGGACGGGGCCGACTACATGATACCCTTCACCACTTTGGGGATATTCTACATATGTACCTAACAGACATCGCCTTTCTAAGAAACATTGATATGAAATTGAACGAACTTAAATATGCAATCTTTATCTATAAGTTAACCGACTAACATTAATTCCAACACATGGCATTCTGGAACCTACCATACTTTGTAAATAGATTTAAAGCAAACTTTACACGCGCTATTTGGTATGCTTCACTGTTTAAAATGTATCAATCAATCAGGCACCCATTGATTATTTGGTGTACAGTCAACATGAATAGGACGAAATTATATATGGAAAAATGGACCTAATTCAGTACCCAAAGCCAAATTTCGTGCAAATCGAACAAAACACCAGTAAGGAAAGAAGTAAAGTCGGACGGGGCCGACTTATGATACCCTTCACCACTATGGGTATATTAAACAACATTAATAACATGAAATTGGATGAAATAAAATATGTGGTATTTATCTAAATGTGAATCGGACAAAAGTATGAAAATCGACTTCAAATAAATATCAATAGGTCATCCGTTGGGCTATGTCTGTACTTCTAGAAAACGTAACTACGTTATTCTAGGCTCAATTTTGTACATTGTGCAAAATTTGATGTCAATCTGACAAACATGAGGAGTTTGATGTACAATTTACTTAAAATCGGATGAAAATATATATGGAAGCTATACCCAAATATGAAACGATTTCAACGAAACTTGTCACAGGTTATATATTGGTTTCTTGGTGCGTCAATTACTTCATATCAGCTATATCTAAATCTCAACCGATTTTTACGAAACTTGGCACACAAAATTCTGGACTATATTCAGTACGCTATACAACATAAGAACTTTGGCACATTATTTAAATTAAATCGGACGAAAAAATATATATCTAGATCTGAACCGATTTTCACGAAACTTGGCAGACATCGCTCTAGGCTCAATTCAATACGTCATGCCAAATTTCGTGCAAATGGAAAGATATATAGGGACTTTGGTGCACCATTTACATGAAATCGGACGAAACTATATATGGGAGCTATATCTAAATCTAGTCCGATTTTCATGAAACTTGGCAGACATCACTCTAGGCTCAATTCAGTACGATATGCCAAATTTCGTGCAAATCGGAAGATATATAGCGACTTTGGTGCACCATTTACATGAAATCGGACGAAACTATATAAGGGAGCTATATCTAAATATTGACCTATTTTCACGAAACTTGGCAGACAAAATTCTAGAGCTTAATGATTAGGCTGTACCAAATTTCGTGCTAATTGAAAGATATGTAGGGACTTTAGGGCACCATTTACATGAAATCGAACGTAACTATATATGGGAGCTATATCTAAATCTGGACCGATTTTCTCGAAACTGGACAGACATCACTCTAAGCTTAATTCAGTACGTTATGCCAAATTTCGTGCAAATCAAATGATATATAGGGTCTTTGGGGCACAATTTACATGAAATCGGACGAGCTATATCTAAATCTGGACCGATTTTCACGAAACTTGGCAGACATCATTCCAGACCTAAATGATTAGGCTGTACCAAATTTCGTGCAAATCGAAAGTTATATAGGGATAGTTTATATTAAATCGGTTAAATATATATGGGAGGTATATCTAAATCTGAACCGATTTTTCCCAATTTCAATAGGGTTCATCCTTGGGCCGAATAAGTGACCTATGCCTAATTTCATCCAATTCAGATCATAAATGCAACCTGTACATTGTTTACAATTTAACATCGACAGACGGACGGACTGACTGACATGCATAAATCGACTTAGAAAGTGATTCTATGCATATTCTCAAAAGGAACCATGTGTCCATCATGTTTCCTTTTTCCTGTTACAAACATATGCACAAAGACATAATACCCTGTATCACAGTGGGGTGAAGGGTTAAAAAATTAAAAGTCCTGGAAACCGTGGCAAGATATGCCGATAGTCTATTAGCCTTAAGGGGACCCCCCATTCTCGGGGTCAACAATTTTTTTGATTTAATTCTACACTAATTCAAGAACGTCCCTACAAAATTTCAAAGAACTCTTGAAGATATAGCCGATTTATTGTGTCAGTATCAAGTGACGACTAAAAGGCTTCTCAAACTTTAAACGCGTTTTTCTCTTAACTAATGACCCAATCGATTCCAAATTTTCACACGTTTCTCTTTGAGTGTATAGTTATCGTATGAACTAGGATAAAGCCAATCGGCGAAGATCTTCCTTATTTTTTTTAACTTCGTTTTTGGTAAAAATCGGCGATTTTCCAAAAATATTTTTTCAAAGGTCCGCCATTTTGTTAATTTTAGAGCGAAGTCAATAATCCTAGTTAATACGAGAGACAGATATGTGCTCTTTCTAACAACGTTGGAATTTTCGGATTCCGATGTTCCAGTGGGGAGTTATCATGACCGCCATCAAAAATAAGGACTTTTCTTTAATTACAAAACAATAACAAAAATTTTTTGTAAATTATTTTTCTTCTCTATTAAATCTTCAAATATATATGTGCAATGTTACAAACATTAACAAGCATTGATTTAACAGCCCATTGAAAATCTTGAAAAATTAAAATCGAGAATGATGGGGTTCCCTTAAAGTCCATTTTGTAGCGGAACATAAATTCAAAAGCAGGATTGCCGGTTAGCTTTGAGCGATATATGGTCTTTATTGGCCCAGGATATTGCAATATAAAAGGGAATAACATATGTAACGAACTTGTATATCATACTTCCAATGTGAGGTGACTACTGTAGTCCAAAATGCAAAAAAGAGGTGTTTCCAAAATAGAATTGACTAATTTGAATTAAATTTGTAGACACACCCTTCAACAAATCTACTTTAACGGCTACAAGTTATAACAATTAAAAAGTATCAGTCAGTGTTATAGACAGATATATACCCTAAACATATGTTTTGCGGAAATCTACGGACACAGGTTTTATGATTCGATGTACATAAGATATATCTTTTTACCAAAGAGCTGGGTAGTAACCAGAATAAGTGTTCTATAGTCCCCATCTCACATCATCTGATTGCGCAAGTACCTATCCTTCATATACCAGCATGGGTAGTATCAGCGTCTTGTAGAGTGAGAGTTTGGCCTGCCGAGAGGTGGCCTTGTTTTTAAATTGTTTACTGCTGATGTTATTAGTTTTGTTAATGGGGGTACAGAGGAAAATAAAATCGTTCACTACCTCGAAGCAGTTGTTTTACAGTACCACAGTTGGTCCGAGTCTACTGGACACCTTGATCGTTGATACCATAAAGTTGGTCTTCTCGCTGTTTGCTGCCAGTTCCACTTTAGCAGACTCCTTCTCAATTCGTTTAAAGTTGGATGTTACCGCTCGCGATGTTCGACCCATTATGTCGATATCGTCGGCATATGCTGTTTGGTGTACAGATTGTCATTTCTGTTCACATTTTCATCTCGTATGACCTTTTCCAGCAGGATGTTAATGTCTGAATCCTCGTTCGGGCTCCGTTTGGTCGTTTATGACTTTAACTGCTGACCTTGTGACAGTTAAAGTTATCCTGCATAGCCGTGATAATGTTGTGGCTTTATAGTCGACGAATATGTGAAATGTGTCGATGTGTTTTTCGTGGGTCTTTTCCACGATTTGGAGAGAGAAAATCTATTCTATGATGGATTTGCCAGGTCTGAAGCCACGTTGGTATGGTCCAATAATGTCATTGACCATTAGGTTTAGTCGTATACACAGCACGCTGCATAGCACTTTATATGCGATGGAAAGGGGACTAATTCCCCAATAGTGGGAACATATCGTCTTGCCTCCTTTTTTTGTGCACGAGACACAGGATGTTGAGGTTCCAATCATGTCAAATTGTACTAATCAGTTGGTGCATTTTCCTTATCAACATCTGACCATGGGTCTTGAATAGTTCGGCTGGTAATCCATCGGCACTGGCTGCTTTAATGTTCTTCAGCCGATTAATTGTTATTCTGACCTCATTTTGGCTAGGTCATATACAATTTATACAGTCATCTCTAATTGGTTCAGGGGTATCATCTTCACCAGAAGCTTTGGAAAATGCTCCTTCCAGATCTTCAACACACTGGTAAAGATATTTTGAAAATTTTCGTTCATGATAATGTAAAATTAGTTGTCAGGAACATTTTGACTATTCTGTGGGGGAGGTACCAGAGGGATTGGGCCGATATTCCCCAAAGTTTGGATGAAATTGGGTACTCCCTTCGAGAGTTATAGTGCGCACCAACCGGCCAGACAGACAGTCGTATATCGACTCCAAATTGTCTGAGGCGGAGTTGGTCCAAAGAAACATGAGGTCTAAACTCAATATTTCGATGATCTCATTAGCCATAAGCCAGGTCGTACTTTTTATATATCGACATTTAAAATATCCGCAATCGCTCGAGACCTTCATATATGGCGCGCTATGCCATGGCTAATAGGTACTCAGAGTACTAATATTTGTACGTACCATTTAAATAGGGCTATACCAAAACGTAAAACGATATTAGAATTCTACTATAATAGAGCTGATTTATACTAAACATAACACATGTTCTTCGATTCCGGTTAAATATACAAAATATCTGCCGATTGGACAATATATTCAATTGATATGAAATCGGAACCGACACCAAAAAAATCAATTCGATACGTTGTGTAAAATGTCATATCAATCGGGCAAAACTGGAATCCTTTGTGAGCCATATAAATTAACCGATTTTAAGCAAACTTTAAATTATCAGAAAACTCTCACAATTAAACCTCGATTTCCCAACAGATTATTTATTGGAACTTCAAGGAATATTTCAAGGGCTTACGAATGGAAACACCAACTATATAAATCTTCCCTCTTGTTGTTAAAAGTCTATAACCTCATAATCGTTCATAGTTTTCCCTTAGGTCCCATAAAATACAACTATATTCTTAGTTGATATTCCTGAATTAGATATTCGACTTATTCAAATTCTAGTTAAAGTTGGGAAAACGTCAAACATCTTTTCTCTCTCCAGATTACGTTAATTCTCTGGGAATGCGGTAGGCTTGGTAATTAACGTACAGTTTTCCAAGAGGATCAGTTATTTTTATACCCTTCACCACACTGTGGTACAGGGTATTATGTCTTTGTGCATATGTTTGTAACAGGCAAAAATAATCGAGATAGACCCATGGTTCCTTTTGAGAATATGCATAGAATCACTTTCTGCGTCGATTTATGCATGTCCGTCCGTCTGTCCATGTCCTTTCGATTTTCACGAATTTTGGTATAGGGTACTGAATTAAGTCTAGAATGATGTTGCTAGGCCGATTGACACAACGTACTGAAGTGATATAAATTTCTCTCTGGCAAGTTTCCCTGTTAGGATACATATGTAGAATATACCCAAAGTGGTGAAGGGTATCATATAGTCGACCCAGTCCGACTACGACTACTTTGCTTACTGGTTTAATCATAGATTCATTTTCTCTTGTATCTCATTGCTGTATTACTGCAACTAACATACCACATGAGATTTCATGAAGGAAATTATGAATCGAACACCTGGGCTTTTCCACAAATATCCATGTTTGAATATTTTGTCCGAAAACAAGTAGGTCAGATTTAGAAAATCCCAATTTTTCCTAATTACTAATTTGTTTGTAGATTTGCACCCATTACATATGGATCAGCTATAGAAATTTCCAGCCAATCTGCACGCCTTACGAAAATATCCAACACACATTCGACTACTTGGTAGGACAGTTTAAGAAATTAATACGAAAAATGCTAGGAAACTATCATTTGGGCAATATTATCTGTGTACAGTAGTATACCTGAATTCGTATAAGCCCTACTTTGTCCATGCTGGTGTTTCGTGTTCATACATGGAAATTTGGGAAAACCCAGGTAACATTTCAATGAATATCTTTTACAGAATTTACAACAGCTCTATAAAATAATCAGTGGAAATTTTAGCGAAAAGAGAATGCAATAAAATGTAATTTTAGCTTTATTTGCTTCACCAATATATGGTGATGTTGGAAAAACTATTGCAGATTATAGATATGCTTAGAAATACACTTTAGTATTTCTAAGCATATCGAGCATCAAGAAAAAAAATTACATCCTTGTTGTAAATGGGAATACCATGTAAAATGTTCCATTGCCTTATAATTCTGATCTGTACTTTAATTACAATCTTTTTGAAAATACACAATAAACTCTTGCTAATTTTTAAATAAAATTCCCAATAGGTTTGCTTAAGAATCATATAGGTATTACTATTTTACCTTGCAAATTCTAGAAAAACGCTACCCTATTCACGAAAAGTCAATTAACGAAAAGCATTTCAGTTCATACAAGGAATATGGGAAACCCCCAGTTGAAGACTAAATGAAAACATCAAACGGGCAAAAAAATCAGCTTCAGCAAACTGAAATTGGGTGCTACCTTATGTAGGGGACTATATCAAAACAAGGATTTCTATATTGCCAATTTTCTGCGAAAAGGCCTTACATATTTGAAATGCCCATGCATAGTTATCGTTTGGAAAATAAGGCTAAACCCATTCATGTACCTTAAATGGAGAGGGACTAAAATATGGGGGTTATGTGAAACATCTATTGATAATTTTCTGCAACAATATATATTTAATGGGCGGATTCTTTATATACGAGATGTGTCAAAACATGGACCAAATGCACCCATGATCATCAAAATACGTAAAACCCTTTGGGCTATACCCAAAGGTGAACTGATATTTCTAATTTTTGTTATGAAGATTTACCACCGAATCAGAATCGAAAATAATATCCTAGGAGGAGTTAGTGATATCGTTTACATGCACATCTGTATTTGCACGACTATAAGGGCTTATAAACTATAAATTTATGTATACAAAGTTTTTTGGTAAGTTTAAAAATATATATATTTTTAATTTGAGTGCCTACAACGTTAAATGCTTACAACCGATGTTCATATAAGTGGTAAATACTTTAGTAGCTTTCAAAGCTCTATCGTTAATATTGGGAAACATATTGTTAATTCACTATAACTTATTTAATATCACTTATAACGTACACTATAAGGTGAGGAATGTATTAGTTTTTACGGAGGCCCCACAAATGATATATATGATGTGATGATATGATCTGAATAAAATTCTATGTCGATTTACGCATGACCGGTATTTTGGGTTCTCATTGTATAACACATCTCCGTACCAAAAAATTTTAGTATTGAGTCAAGGGTCTGGGTAGCAATTAACCATTTAATACATGTTTTTCCCACGACTCTTTCGATATATGCAAGGTCCAATCATGAGTTTTGTTGTAGTAGGCCCCTCATGGTTGAGGGTATAAAAAGTTTAACGTGCCCGAATTTAACATGGTTTTTACATATTTTATTATATATTTTGAAATTCTTTGTGGAGTTTCTGATATTTCGAACATTACAAAATATTACATAGAAAAGGTGATCAGTATTTATCTGGTCAAATTATTGTACAAGATGACAAAAATGGATTTCACTCCGGGACGACAATTTCCAGGAAAGAAAGAGGGCTGGTCGAACTATAATCTGATATCAATTCCATTGACTATGTAATGGGCTCGGGATTTTGCTCTTCAGTATATTAATTAAAAAAAGGGCATAATACCATTTACCACACACTGAGGTACGATAGGGCAATGTTCACAGTTGTCGAAATCTTTGATTTAGTAACGCTATATTAAGAATTTCTATTTTAAAGCATACCAACACGTTTTCCAACCGAACTGGTTATATTTTTCCCATGACGTATTAAATCGCCCTGCTTAACCCTTTCAGTGTTTTTGTCGAATATATTCGATATTTAAAATTAATCTCTTTCTTTGCAATTTTTCGGTTATCCTATGTACCGTTACAATTGATGTCTTTATTTTTGCTGAAAGATAGACAAAACTGTCCGAGGGTTAAAATAAGAATTGTTTTTTTTTTCTAAACTCTGGCCCTTCATATGATTTTAAGTACAAAATTTTAGATTTTTATTCCGATAAAAATTTTCTTTGACACTGAAAGGGTTAATGTTATCAATGTTGGCGCAATTTTTGTAATCGGCCTAACATTGACCCTTTGGTGCATTGCCTGTTACAAAAACATGCACAAAGACACAATATCCTGTACCACAGTTTGGTAAAGGGTATAAAAAATCGAAATGTCAGCATCATTTAAAGTCAGCAGATGATAAATTTTCGAAAAACAGCACATAAAGAATGTAATTCTTATTTTGCAGATTTCTGCTTTTACTTTGTCACGAAGGCCGTGAAATGGGTGGCTTAGTCACAAATAGAGAATAAAAACAAATGAAAAAGCGTTAAGTTCGGCCCGTCCGGGCCGAACTTTGGATACCCTCCACCATAGTTATACTGACAGATACATACAATGAAAATATAGGGAACATACCAAAAAGTGGGCATATACCGATAATTCTACAAACCGATTTATGTTAATCATTATGTACACCAAATACAAACTTCAGCAATTTTTAATGGGAATTTTTCCTAAAATCTGTAAGATCCAAAAAGTGGACTTATACTGATAACGCATGGCAGAGTATAAAATCCTCAAATTTCTGTAATTTAGATTACAAAGTTATATGAGGCTATGACTAAAGGGGGACCAATATTGATTACATAGTGTAGGAAATAGTGAATATTTTGGGATATCACTATATGAGGGCAATGCCTAATTAATGACCGGTATATGAACCCAATATTTTAATTGCTTATCTCAATTCTTTCCTTCAGGAGGTATCTCTATATTGAGGAGATGCCCTAATGTTATATGGGGACTACCCCTAAAAAGGGGTGAATATTAATATTTTTGGTTGGGAGATTTGTTACCATATACGACTACAAAATATAAAATTTCAACGAATTCGGTTAAAAACCTCGCTCAAGAACCTAAAAATTTCGAAAATTGGGGTACCCTTATATGGGGTCTACCCGAAAAAGTTGACCTATATTTATAATTTTTTGTGGAGAGTTTCGTTACCCAATAAGAACTCAAATTGCTAAATTACAGCCAATTCGGTGAAAAAATCCGGTCAAAACACCCCAAAAACTGGAAATTGGGAGGTACCCTTATATGGGGGCTACAAGAAAAAGTGTACCTATATTTATAATTTTTGGTGGAGATATTTGGCACCCAATAAGAACCAAATGTACCAAATTTCAGCGAATTCGGTTGAAAACAGCGATCAAGAACCCTAAAATACCAACAATTGGGGGGTATTCTTATATGGGGGCTACCCGAAAAAATTGGTCAATATTTATAATGTTTAGTATAGAGATTTGCTAGCCAATAAGAACTGAAAGTACCGAATATCAGCGAATTTGGTCGAAAAAAGCGATCAAACCCCCCAAAATACGGCAAAATTAGGGGTACCCTTATGTGGGGGGCTATCCGAAAATATGGACCTATATTTATAATTTTTAGTGGAGAGATTTGCTACCCAATAAGAACAAAATGTACTAAATTTCAGCGAATTCAGTTGAAAATCGCGCGTAAATTTTTATAAAAATCATATTTTTTGATGAAAATCAAAGTACTAAATTCCGTGGACAGCTAATTTTTTACGGCCGGATCTAATGAGGAAAATATACCTTGAATGTGGGAAAACCTCCAAAATACTGAAAATTCGGTATATAATCGTACCGCACATATATTCTTGGGGGCTGTGTGACCATAAAAAATATATCGACCTATATTTATAATTTTTTGTGGAGGCACATATTTAGTACCGATTCTTTTAAAAGGAACTCAATATAGCAAATCGTTTTTTAGCCATTTTTAGGGTTTTTGCAAGTAAACGCATCTACACTTCGACCGCTAACCCTCAAAAAATTCAAAATTATTGGAAGAGATTGATTCGGTTTATCCGAAAAACGCATGCGCATCAACTGATTTCAACGAATACGCGAATTGCATCCTTTTTAATGTTGATCATTTTCATTTACTGTAACTGCAATATATTCGGTCGTTTTTAAAGTCAAAACTCTTAACAATAGAATCTACCGATATTTAACAATCATCTAAAAGTATTTGCAGAAGAAAGCGGGGTAAATTTTAGAAGATTAAGGAAAAACCGTATCATCTTAACCAAACTAAAAGATTGAAAATTCAAAAAAACTTTTTATTTTAATTCAAAAAATAATTTATTTTATTTTCCGATATCTTCATGCTTCTATTTGTTTTTCGCGACCATTATACCGTATTTCAATGACAAGTATGCAAAGAAAACAAATGTGTTTATCCATTTGTAAAGAAATTCGCGAATTACAACAAATAAGAATTCATTTAATTTATATTTGAAATACAAGATTTAAAATCGCTATAACTTTTATGCGTAGCATCCGAATTAGTGAACGCGAACAGATTTCGAATCAGCATATTTTTCTTTACATATGTACTAAAAATCATGAATGTGCTCGCAAAAAATGTTTTCAAAATTTTTTTAATGAATTTTAAAAGAATTTTGTAATTTCCCATATACACTTTGATACGATTAAAAATTGCCTCATCGAAATATTGGGTTTAGACCGACCAGACTGTCGGTCTGGTGCGCTCGATAACTCTCGAGGGGAATACTCGATTTCATTCAGACTTTGTACATACTTTTGTTTCTTCCAAACTTAGTTAAAATTCGAAGATGGGGAATATCAGTCCACAAAATGGTCAACATTTTGCAAAAAAAAATAATTTTTTAATATCATTCGAACGGACTATCTTATTTGAACCAAACTTTGGACAACATATTATCTTAACCATGCCTAGATGAAGTAGGAAGATGGCATCCATTGGTTCACTCCTTCCCTTTGTTGGGAAGGTCAAAATTTGCAGTATTTATAAATTCAATGTGAGGCGAATGGAATGTCCTATTTGAACCAAGCTTTGTATGACTTAAGCCTAAATCAAGTTTGAAGATGGGAAAAAAGGATAAATATTTTCAATATTTATAAATCCAATATCAGGTGAATAAAATGTTCAATTTGAACCAAACTTTGCACAAACTATTATCATTACCAATCCTAGATAAGATCCGAATGTGGTACCCATTGGTCCACTCCTTTTAGTACCTCCCCCACAAGGGGTCAAAATGTCCGATTTGAACCAAGCTTTGCACAACCGATTATCTTTACGAAGCCTAGATCAAGTCTGAAGTTGGCACCCGTATGCCCTCTCCTCTGCTATCTCCCCCAAAAACCGTCAATATTATATATACAATAACCGAATTGATCAGCATTAAATCTGATACATATTTGATACAAACGTATACCTTATATATATATATATATATATATACCTGCGGGTATATGCATATCTTTCGGTAACGCCGACTACCACTTTTTTTTACTAAAGTATACACTGTTTCCACGTAAATATACTTTGGAGGTCAATATAATGAAAATTTTACAACGATAGATCAATTAAACTATTAAATTTTTCTCCTATACTTTAATAATTCCTGAGTTAAGGAATTCCTGAGAAAGGAAACCCCCCCATTCTCGGTGTCAATTTTTTTTTTTATTTAATTCGAAACTACATTAATTCAAGAATGTCCCTACAAAATTTCAAGTGAAAATCTCAAGAACTCTTGAAGATATAGCCGATTTATTGTGTCAGCATCAAGTGACGGCCAAAGGGCTTCTCAAACCAATCGATTCCAATTTTTTACACGTTTCTCTGTGAGTGCATAGCTATCGTATGAACTAGGATAAAGCCAATCGGTGAATATCTTCCTTATTATACCCTTCACCACACCGTGGTACAGGGTATTATGTCTTTGTGCATATGTTTGCAACAGGCAAAAATAATCGAGATAGACCCATGGTTGCTTTTGAGAATATGCATAGAATCACTTTCTGAGTCGATTTATGCATGTCCGTCTGTCTGTCCGTCCGTCCGTCCATGTATTTTTGTTAATAAAGTACAGGTCGCATTTATGATCCGATTTGGATGAAATTTGGCACAGGTCACTTAATTGACCCAAGGACGAACCCTATTGAAATTGGAGAAAATCGGTCCACGTTTAGGCATAGCTCCCATATAAGGGTACCCCAATTTTCAATATTTTGAGGTTATTTAGCACGTTTTTGAACTGAATTCGCTGAAATTTGGTACTTTGAGTTCTTATTGGGTAGAAAATCTCCCTACTAAAAATTATAAATATAGGTCCATTTTTTCGGATAGTCCCTATATAAGGGTAGCCCCAATTTTCGGTATTTTGGGGGTTTTGATCGCATTTTTGGACCGAATTCGCTGAAATTTGGTACTTTGAGTTCTTATTGGGTAGCAAATCTCCCTACTAAAAATTATAAATATAGGTCAATTTTTTTCGGATAGTCCCCATATAAGGGTACCCACAATTTTCGGTATTTTGGGGTTCTTGAGCTCGTTTTATAACTGAATTCTCTGAAATTTTGTACATTGGGTTCTTATTGGGTACCAAATTACTCCACTAAAAATTATAAATATAAGTCTAATTTTTCTGGTAGTCCCCATATAACGGTACCCCCAAATGTTTGGTATTTTGGGGGTTCTGATCGTATTTTTCGACCGAATTAACTGTAATTTAGTACGTCGAGTTCTTATTATGTAGCAAATCTCTCCACTATAAATTATAAATATAGGTCAATTTATATGGGTAACCCCCATATAAGGGTACCCCTCCATATAATCACTTTTTAAGTCGATTTATGCATGTCCGTCCGTCTGTCCGTCTGTCTGTCCATGTTAAATTGTAAACAAAGTACAGGTTGCATTTATTATCCGAATTGGATGAAATTTGGCATACGTCAGTTGTTTGGCCCAAGGACGAACCCTATTGAAATTGGGAAAAATCGGTTTAGATTTAGATATAGCTGCTATATATATTTTCGTCCGATTTAAGATAAATGGTGCACCAAAGTCCCTATATATCTTTTGATTTGCACGAAATTTGGCACAGCGTACTTAATTAAGCCTAGAATGATGTGTGCTAAGTTTCATAAAAATCGGTTCAGATTTATATATATTGCTCCCATATAAATTTTCGTCCGATTTAAGGTAAATGGTGCACCAATGTCCCTAAATATCTTTCGATTTGCACGAAATTTGGCACAGCGTACTGAACTAAGCCTAGAATGGTGTATGCTAAGTTTCGTGAAAATCGGTTCAGATTTAGATATAACTCCCATATATATTTTCGTCCGATTTAAGGAAAATGGTGTACCAAAGTCTCTGTATACCTTTCGATTTCCACGAAATTTGGTACAGCGTACTGAATAAAGTCTAGAATGATGTGTGTTAAGTTTCGTGAAAATCAAAAATGCGACGTCTGTTAAGATTCATCTGTTGAACTTACCCAAAGTGGTGAAGGGTATCATATAGTCGGCCCCGTCCGACTTTACCACTTTACAACCCTTAAGACAATTGTATTGCTATCAATAAATAACGCATTTTGTATAATGTATAATATAATAAAATATTTACAATTTATATACAAATTACACAAAATACGATACGAGTAATTTGTCAAAAAATTGGCAGTCAAAAATGTGTAGTACAAAAATATAAATAAATGCTGACAATTTCATGATTTGCTTATTACAAAATATTTTATTAGGTAACAAAAATTGTACATAAAATATATACCTGTAGTATTATCGACCTTTATATGTGGTTCAAAAAATGTTTGAACCTTTTTTACGTAACATTACATTTTTAACAATTTGTAAAATGTGCAATAAAAAAGGAGGTAAAATATGTAACATGTTTTATTACACCCTTTTATTAAAAAGTAGGTGCAAAAAAATCAACCGCCCCCATCAACTCCACATCTACCTGTTCTGTGTATAAAATATCAGGGAAATTTGCATAACATCATCAATTCGTCTTCAGCATTCCAACAAGCAACTACAACACTATCAACCTTAAAACAACAACAATTAAAATGGCTTCAATTGACTGTGGAAACTTTTCGGCCAGCGATTTGCAACTCTTCATCGAAAGTATTGAGAAGATAACCAACATGGAGAGGATAAAACATGAACGTCAACTACAGCTGAGGGCACAATATTTGACCAACACCTTGAGATACTTGGAGCGGCAATCCTCAACAGAAGACCTCAGCCAAGAAGAAGTGGCATCACCCATTGATATTGAAGAGAAGGCAGTTTGTTATCATTATGCGGTAAATGATATTCTCTTTAATGCTTCGTGGCAAGAAGAGGAGTTAATGGACAAGGACTCGAACCAATATTATGAAATACTGGATGATAACAGTGGCTTATATGAAAATGTCACCCTGTCGTCCGGGGATCTATACGAAAACGTATCCACCATCAATTCAACGTGTGCCTCGTATGAAGAACCACTGGAAGTGTCTGCTAAAATCTCACTGAAGAAACGTTTGTTGGATCTGGTGCGTCAACATTGTCGCAAACAAGCGAAAAGTACTTTGTAGTTAAGATTCAAAGTTGACTGTTTTTAGAGAATAAGATTTTATTTATTAATACTATTTATTTAATTTATGGACTATATTTATTCAATCAATAAAATTGATATACAAACTATAACAAAAGTCATTCATTATTGAGGGAGTTCATCGTTTTCGGTCTAGTGGGAATAAGGTGGGCAGAAAAAAATAAAAAGCCAATTGAGGCCAGTCGGAAAAATGACGCACAAAAACAAGGTCACTTCGGATGTAATGGTATGAAATATGGTTTTTTGTTAATTTGTTTTGATCGACATATATTTTCTTTGTTCAAATGTGGAATGACTGTGATTTTGTTTCACTGACTTCTAATGAAACCTCATTAAATTCATTTACCTGTAAATCTGTAATTCTTTTTTCACTGACATCAAATTATAACCTGTCATAATATGAACTAATAAATGTCAACATTGTTAAACTTGAAACTACATAATTATTGGCTGTGTGAAAACACTGTGATATCCGGTGCATATTGTAAACAAAATTGAATATGGACGTTAGGGTTATGAGTTTTTGGCATTTTTATTACATTTAATTATTAAAATATTTCCGCAAAATCCACATGGAAACTTTGCTTTTGTGAAGAAAATCGAAATATTCACTGGAGACCCCATAAAGTATACATATTGAATAAAATATATGATCAGAATAAAATTCTATGTCGATTTATGCATGCCCGTCTTTTGAAATAGCGACAGAGATCGTAATATTTAAAATAGAGCTGAAAATTGCAAATGTAATATGCCGGTACTCCCAATATTCGGTATTTCCGTATTTTTATTTGGACTCGTTTTTGAGTTGTTGTTGTATAGCTTATATCCATACTTAACCTTCAATTTCATTACCCAACATTATCAGTATTGATCTCCGTTTTGGTATAGCCCCATAATACGCCAGCCCCCCTCTCACCCCTTTTCTCTTTTTTCGGTATGTTCTAGGTCCTTTCATAACATGAGTTTTCTCCTAGGTGCCCCCCTTTAGTTTTACATATTTTGAATGTAATTTCAATTTTGGAGGGTTCGGCCGGGCCGAACTTTACATCGAATATCTTAGAACTTCCACGAACTTATGAACAAAAGCAAGTAGGAGATTCTATAAATCGATTAACATTTGACGTTTTCGCCAATGATAAAGTTACAATGAATGAATGAGCTTTTGCGATATCTCACGAAAGTTCACAATTTCGCTGCAATAGTCGTCGATTCGATCTTTCGCGAGCATTCGTTGCTGAAGAGCATTCATTTGAAAAAGTCAGAAAACAAATGTTCGCGAGCTCGGTTAAAAACAACACAAACAAAAATATCATAAACCAGTAAGGAAAGTAGTAAAGTCGGACTGGGCCGACTATATGATACCCTTCACCACTTTGGGGATATTCTGCATATATATCCTAACAGACGTCGCCTCTTTTTTTTTAAGGCGTCAATACGAATAGGTCGAAATTATATATGGAAGCTAATCTGAACCAATTTCAGAGAAACTTGCTAGATATAAATTTTTATTAATTTCTGTACATGTGTGGGTCTGTATGGGCCTTTAGTGTACCATTTACTTAAAATCGGACGAAAATATATATAGAAGGTATATGTACATCTGAACCAAATTCAAGGTTATAGTAACAGTACATTGTACAAAATTGTGTGCCGATCTGCCAATCTTTGGGTCTTTAGTGCACAATTTAAATTAAATCAGCCGAAAATATATATTGAAGCTATATCTAAATCTGACCCGATTTTCTCGAAACTTAGCACACATTATTCTGGACCTAATTCAGTACTCTGTACCAAATTTCGTACAAATCGAAAGATATATAGGGACTTTGGTGCACCATTTGCCTTAAATCGGACGAAAATATATATGGGAGCCACATCGAAATTTGAACCGATTTTCTCGAAACTTGGCACACATCATTCTGGACCTAATTCAGTACTCTATGCCAAATTTCGTGCAAATCGAAAGATATATAGGGACTTTGGAACACCATTTACCTTAAATCGGACGAAAATATATATGGGAGCTATATCGAAATTTGAACCGATTTTCCCATTTTCAATAGGGTTCGTCCTTGGGCCAATTAAGTGACCTGTGCCAAATTTCATCCAAATCGGATCATAAATGCGACCTGTACTTTGTTAACAAAAATACTTCGACGGACAGACGGACATGCATAAATCGACTCAGAAAGGGATTCTATGCATATTCTCAAAAGGAACCATGGATCTATCTCGAGTAGTTTTGCCTGTTACAAACATATGCACAAAGACATAATACCCTGTACCACACTGTGGTGAAGGGCATAAAAAGTAAACACGCACAGCGAAAAGTGTTGAGCATGTGTGCAATAACAAAACACATGCCCAACAGTTCACGAACGTTAGTTTTTACGAGGGCGGCTCGGAATCTTCTTAGCTTATCAATGAAGGAGAATAGTTAGTTTTTCAAAAATATATTTATTGTTCAATATATTCTCCTGAAATTTCAAAAAAACTTTTTCCAACGCTTTTTTAGCAATTCTATCCCTTGATTAAAATTGTTTTCCTCAAGGTCTTCAAAATAGAGGTTTACAACTGCAAGGATTTTTTTTTTAGATTTGGGAACAAGTAAAAGTCACTGGGAGCAAAATCAGAAGAATTGGGTGCGTGGTCAAGCAACTCGTACTTTAATTTGTTGATTTTAGCCACGGTTAAAAGACTCTTGTGCGCTGGTACTTTTTCTTGATGAAAAAATATTTTTTGTGTTGTAAGCCAGGACATTTTTCCGAATTTGTACATTTATTTGATCCAAAAGGTTGCAAAAGTACTCTGTACTTATAACTTTATCTAAATATTTAAAGACATTTCTAATTTTTTCATTGTAAAACCAGTAAGGAATGTAGTAAAGTCGGACTGGGACGACTATATGATACCCTTCACCACTTTGGGTACATTGTACATATGTAACCTTACAATTTCATATTATTGTGCACTCGAAGGAATATACTCATGCCATTCTGCAACCTATGTTAAATTTAATTTCATTCGGGCAGATTTAGAGTCGTCTGTGTACCATGGGACAAATTTATGGAAAACGGTACGTTGCACTGTTATAAATTTAATCTCATTCAGACAACCGTTCGAAATACATATTGAGGCTATGGCTGCATCTGCACCAATTTCAGCAAAACGCAATAACGTCATTCAGGTCTCAATTTGATACGTTGTGCAAAATGTCAAGTTAATCGGACCAATTTCAGCAAAACGCAATAACGTCATTCAGGTCTCAATTTGATACGTTGTGCAAAATGTCAAGTTAATCGGACAAACATTAAGAGTTTGGTGCACCATTTATTTAAAATCGGACGAATGTATATGTATATGTGGAGCTTTATCTAAATTTGAACCGATTTTTCCGAAACGTATACAACATTTTAGACGCAATTCATCTGAACCGATTTTCAGGAAATTTAACACACACCATTCTAGACCTAATTCAGTACAATATGCCAAATTTCGTGCAAATCTAAGGATATATAGAGACTTTGGTGCACCATTTACATAAAATCGGTCGAAAATATATATGGGAGCTATATCTTAATCTGAACCGATTTTCAAGAAATTTAACACACACCATTCTAGACATAATTCAGAACAATATGCCAAATTTCGTGCAAATCGAGGGATATATAGGGACTTTGGTGCACCGTTTACATAAAATCGGTCGAAAATATATATATGGGAGCTATATCAAAATCTGAAACGATTTTAAGAAAATTTAACACACACCATTCTAGACCTAATTCAGTACAATATGCCAAAATTCGTGCAAATCGAAGGATATATAGGGACTTTGGTGCACCATTAACATAAAATCGGTCGAAAATATATATATGGGAGCTATATCTAAATCTGAAACGATTTTCAGGAAACTTAACACACATCATTCTAGACCTAATTCATTACGCTTTGTCAAATTTCGTGCAAATCGAAAGATATATAGGGACTTTGGTACACCATTTACATTAAATCGGACCAATATATATATATATATATATATATGGGAGCTATATCTAAATCTGAACAGTGATCGAAGAAGGACTTTTCTTGAGTTCCAAAAATACAACTACAAGAACTATTGCGGTGTATAATGCAAACATTTACAAAAAATGTTCGATTTAAAATTGTTCCTTATTTATTTATGACTTTATGTTCTAACTGAACTAACAACATCTGTTAACAATTGAAAATGATAATAGTATGATATTTTCAGCGCCTTCTATACACCACTGCCGTGAATGTGTTATTTTAGAAAGCAAATAACGGAAAAATACATAAATTAGAAAGATGGGTCACTACTTATAAAAATGTGCCAACAGATGGCGTTTAATTTCAGAGCAAAATATACAATGTTCATTTGTTAAAAGTCCCTTTGCATTTTTTCCATAATTGTTCTTTTCATTACGCATTTTTAAATATTTCATTATTATTATTACAGTCAACATGGGCGGTTAGTTAGCGGGTCTCACAATCGTACTCGTTTATACGTAAAAAATGTATATACATTAAAAATAACTGCGATATTTCATCAAAATTCCGCAATTTATATTTCCACAGCTAAAACACGTTTACATTTCAGTAAAACATTTATCAATTAATAATTGGGAATTTAAAATGCAGGAAATTAAGTTATGTGGCAGATAATTACAATACTAATCAAAATATAAATCTAAACATAAATTACCAACCAATTGCACCTTTTTAATGAAATATGGCTATGACACCCCAACAGCCATCTGCCTTCACTGAGAATATTGAGAATTTTTTACATTTTTTATTGATGCCATTTTCGTTTTGTTTTTCTAATCTATTATAGGAAGACAATCAGATATTTTATTAGTTTATGTAAATAGACATTTATCTTGAGATCTTTGTTGTTTTTGTAATTGTTGTATTCCTTCATTGACAAGTGTCAGCCAGCCAGCCAGCATCATTTACAAATGCCAGAGAAAGAGACGAGGTATTGATAGTCCAATAAAAAGTGTCAATTGTCGTTTCTAAACGAATAAAACGATGATGAAATGCATCTCTTTATAGGCGAACGAACGATCCATCGATCGATGGATAGAACGCTCGCTCGAACACAATCCAATTAAAATAGATTATGATTTATTATCGAAATAAAATTAAAATGTATTTTAATTAGCGGATAATAGCAACAACTACAGCCGCCCTGAACAAAGATAGTCAGACAATAAGACAACAAAGCCAACAATAGCCGTTGCAAAAAACCAAAAAAAAAAAAAAATTAAATACGGCTAACAACAACGTCGATGATTGGCGGCCATGATTAATGGTCAGTCGGTGGAAAAATTACAACAATTCCTGTCTCTTTCTAACGCCAGCTATAATAAATTGATTGTTATGTTAATAACAAATTGTTGATAGTGTAATTGCACTGGTTTACAAGATAAATAAGATTGAGTGCAACTAATTTAGTAGACGGCATACTAACTAATTGGTGGTGTTTTGGAGCTATTTATAATTCTAAGAAAAAGAAACATTAAATAATGGAATATGCTGGAATGATAGCATATTCATTCAGAGTATTTATAAGTATTTATATTTTTCCGATCTATTAAGGGAACCCCCCCCCCCCCCATTCACGATTTTTTATTTTTAAGATTTTACCAAATGAATACCAATGCTTGTAAAGGTTTGTAACTTGGCACATATATATTTGAAGATTTAAAAAGGAAGAAAAATAATTTACCAAAATTTGTTGTTGTTGTTTTGTTGTTGTTTTTTGGGTTTAAAGAAAAGTCCATATTTTCGATGGCGGGCATGATAACTCCACACTGGAACATCGGAATCCGAAAATTCCAACTGTGTTAGAAAGAGGACATGTCCGGCTCTCGTATGAACTAGGATTATTGACTTCGCACAACAATTAACAAAATGGCGTTACTTTGAAATTTTTTTTTTTTTTTTGAAAATCGCCTATTTTTTACCACAAACTAAGTTAAAAAATAAGGAAGATCTTCACCGATTGACTTTATCCTAGTTCATACGAGAGCTACACACTCCCAGAGAAACGTGTCAAAATTTGAAACCGATTGGATTATTAGTTTTTGAGTTATCGTGCCCGCCATTCGTTGTGAGAAAAACGCGTTTAAAGTTTGAGAAGCCCTTTAGCCGTCACTTGAAGCTGACACAATAAATCGGCTATATCTTCAAGAGTTCTTGAGATTTTCACTTGAAATTTTGTAGGAACATTCTAGAATTAGATTAGATACGAATTAAATCAAAAAATTTTTTGACACCGAGAATGGGGGGGGGGGGTGGTCCCCTTAAATCAAAAAGCTCAGATACTCTATGATCTTTTAACATATCTATAATGAGTTTGTTTTTTGAAAATTCGAACTCTAAGTATACGAAAAGTACTAACATGTACTAAATTTGGTAAAATGTCGTAGCATGTGAATAGATAGATAGTGCTAAAACGTGAAATTTGGAATGCGAATTAAGGTTGAGAAGTAGGGTCGATATAACGAGGTGGGTTTGGGAGCGTGTACTCATGTATACGAAAAGTAATGTATATATGGTACTATATTTGGTACAATTTTAATTTAAAGGTACGGATGGAGCTGGAATCCTGTAATTTGAAATTAACATTGCCGTCGGAGTGTAGGATTGAGTACGTAGTTTAGGAATGTTTTAATTATGTGCACGAAAAGTACTTAATCGTACTAAATGGTAACAAATTTGGTACTATTTGAATTTTGGGTAAACGATATAGCTGGAATTCTAAAATTTGGAGTAAGGATCCTTGTAGGACTAAAGTATGTAGGAAGTCGCGGAAATTTTTAACAATGTATACAGAATGTTGTTAGTAAATTTGGTAAAAACTTTATAGAGCTGCAATCCTGAAATTTGGAGTTAAGATCATTGTTGGGGTGTAGGATTGGGATAAGTAAGAAGTTTTGGAAATTTGTGCTAATGAGTACTAAATGGTATCAGATTTAGTTTGGGTGAACAGATTACTGTTGCAGTGTAGGATTGGGGTGTGGACAGTTTTGGGAATTCGTATAAATGTCTTCTAAATGATACTAAAATTGGTGCAATAATATTTAGGTAAAACGATCGGACTGTAATCCTGAAATTGAGAAGTATGATTTCTACGGGATTTGTATTAATATGTAATAAATGGTACAGAATTTGGTAAAATTGAGATTTGGGTGAACCTATAAAGATCGAATCATGGAATTTTTAATTAGTTTTGAATAAGAGGGCAAAGGCACAAGTAAGAGACACCCATATTATGGTGCCTCTTCTTTTTTATACCCTCCACCATAGTATGGAGGGTATATTAATTTTGTTTTTCCGTTTGTAACTCATCGAAATAATCATTTCCGACCCTATAAAGTATATATATTCTTGATCAGCGCAAAATTCTAAGACGATCTAATCATTTCCGTCTGTCCGTCGGTCTGTCCTTCTGTTGTAATCACTCTAGTGTCTAAACGAGTTGAGATAGATCGCCAAAATTTTGCACAGAGTCGTCTTTTGTCTGCAGGCAGGTCAAGTTCGAAGATGGAGTATATCGGTCCACGTTTAGGCATAGCTCCCATATAAGGGTACCCCCCAATTTTAGGTATTTTGGGGTTCTTGAGCGCGTTTTTCAACCGAAGTCGCTGAAATTTGGTATATTGAGTTCCTATTGGGTACCTAAAAATTATACATATAGGTCCATTTTTTCTGGTAGCCCCCATATAACGGTACCCTTTAATTTTCAGTATTTTGGGGGTTTTGATCGTAGTTTTCAACCGAATTGGCTGTTATTTAGTACTTTGAGTTCTTATGGGGCACCAAATCTCTCCACTAAAAATTATAAATATAGGTCCAATTTGTTTTATATTTTACATTATGGTTTACATAATCGGTTTGTAAAAATCTCGATATAGGTCCACTTTTTGGTATTTTCCCTACATTTTCATTCCAAGTACCTGTCAGTTTATTTATGGTGGAGGGTATCCAAAGTTCGGCCCGGCCGAACTTAACGCTTTTTCACTTGTTAGATATTGTTAAGGTTATGAGCAACATTTTAGGTTCTCAGAAGCTATAAAAACTCTTATAAGAAAATTGTTAATATAGGTCCAAGTTTCAAAATAGCCCCCGAAATGTAGCGGCTGACAAATGAACGTGCATTATTTTGAAGACGTTTAACATTGTATTTATGTATTGGACGGCGTAAAGAGTAGAAAATAAGCTGACAACATTTTGTTTCAAGTTTTTTTTTTTTTTTTTTGTAATCAACGAAAAGACCTTCTTTTTGGCGGCGGTCATGATTTCCGATCATTGGAACATCCGATTTTAAAAATTCCAACGTCATTAGAAAGTGTAAAAGTATGGCTCTGGTGTGAAGTAGGTGTGAACGTCGCACAAAAATTAACAAAATGACGGACATTTTTTTACAATTCCTTATTTTTGACCACAAACCATGTTAGAAAATATGGAAGATTTTGACCGATTACACTTATCCTTGTTCATACGATAGATATGTACAGAATATCATGTTAAAATTTTAAACGGATTGGATTATAATTTTTATACCCTACACAACTATGTTGTCAGGGTATTATAGCTTTGTGCAGCCCCAAAAGTTTGAAACGCCGCGAAATATTGGTCCTAGACCCACCTTTAAGTATACCGATCGTCATATCTCGACTAGCTGAGTCGATCTAGACATGTGTGTCCGTCCATCTGTCCATTATAATTTGTAAACACGCTACAGGCCACAGTTATGGCCCAATCTTCTGGCCAATGAAGACCCCTATTGTTTTTGGAAAAGATCGGTTAATATTTAAGGGTGAAATGGACCAAAAACATTATTTTTGTCGGTTTTTCTGGTCGCTCCAGAGGCCGGAATTATGGCCCAAACACTGCGAATTTTTGCATGGAGAAGGGGATCGAGCCAACGACTAAGCATGCCTCTCTTGATAAGGATCGGTCAATATTTACTTTTGTGTGAAAAATGCAAAATGTGTATTCTATAGCGTATATATTTACTCCTGAAGGACATAGGCGCGAGGAGTTGATAGTATATACAAGGGGAGTGCTTGACCTTTAAATTAATACCAATTATATTGTCGTACGTTCTCGTATGTGGGAGTTACACTTAAATATGTGCAGGTGCTTAGGAAACCCATTGCCACACTAGAGGGCGAAAATATAGCGCTGAGGTTCCAGTTATGGTCGAGGTCAACGCCTATAATTTTCGGCGATGATCAGATAATAATTTTGGGATGAAGTGTACCGAAAACTTAATTTTTTTTCGAG
>NW_026884835.1:0-5954 GCF_032173495.1 Musca vetustissima | reverse complement strand
AGTTGATGTCAATTGTAAGGTCATTTATGTGTTGGTATTCCTTTTATTTGACTAATACTAAAATTAAATGGAATGTGATTCTGATTGCTTGTTTCTTAATTTCTATTTTTTCTGTAAGAAGACATCTTAAAAAACAGCTGAAGGTATTCTCCATAAAAGAGATGAAGGTTCTCTTAATTGAAGAGGTATTCTTCATAGAATAGCCGGATGTCTGCTTCATTGTAGGTATTCTTCATTAATTACCAGCAGGTGTTCTCCAGGCGGTATCCTTCATATTCGACCAGTAGTTCTTCTCCATGGATGATCAGTTGGTTTTTGCATAGACGAACAGGAGGCCTTCTTCATATAAAACCTGTAGGACTTCTACATAGAAATATGTCTTCCTAGAAGAATAGTATGTCTTCTCCTTAGAATACTAGTAGATCATCTCCATAAAAGGCAACAAAGTCTCCCACGTAGGAGATCGGAGGATATTCTTATATATATATGGGCAATATTGCCAATTTTTTAACATAGCTGAAGCTGAGGTTCACCCCTTTATAACTCGGGAATTACTTAATTATATGGTATAAAGTGAATAGTTTTGGGTTAATTGATCTGTCGTTGCAAACTGTTCATGATATTGACCTCCAAACTTTATTTTGGTGGAAGCTGTGTCTACTTTAATGTAAAAAAATGTGTAAAAACAGGTTGAGGCGAACCAGTTTATTTAGGTTCTCTATCGATTTGTGACTAAGCCACTCATTGCACGGTCTTCGTGTCAAAATAAAACTAGAAGCCAACAAAATGGGGACTACGCCCCTTATGTATCATTTTTCAAAATTTTAACTGAATCTACCTTTAAATGATGCTGACATTTTGAAGCTCGATTTTGAGTGTTTTTTTAATTTTACTTCTAGCTTTAATACGCAAACAGGAATTTATAAAAATCGATTATAAGATTATTGTAGTCGCGAATCTGCGTAATTTGATATGTATTTTGTGTATGTAGTATGCACAGCTTCAGAGTAATACTCATCCGAAGGTGCGAATTTTGTGCGATCAAATTTCTAAAAAACCTATTTTTCGGGCCAAATTTTTAGATCTGTCAACTGAATGATACGGGTACCCGCGATCAAAAATGGTTTTTACGTTTCGGATGATATAAAATCTTCTTTGTGAAAATCCATCTACTAGAACGGCGGGAACTGGCCTTCCAAAAACACGAAATTTGGCAATAAATGTTTTTGAAAATATCGCGGATTTTTTTGCATTTTCTGTGGATCATTTCCGCTTCAATAAATGACCTCATACGGATTTTGATCTTTTTCGAAAAGAGAACTTTAAAAACTTCAGCCGAAAGAGAGATGTACGCAATTTATCTCAAAAATAGATTGTGCTGGCACATCCATGGTTCTTAATGGACCACATTGAAATGGTATAGATCGATGTATTTTTTTAGGGTGCACACCGAAATCGGATGCGCGTTAATGGCATATGGAGTTTTCGGAAATTATTCGCGTTTTACGATTTTTTGGGTACTTCAATGTAACGTGTGGCACATCTTAGCCGTCAAATGAAATTTCGCAAAATATATATGGATTGGAAGATAAACTTCAGTACTTCCTGGAAACCGCATGCGCATCAAATGATTTTGAGAATTACGCGATTTAGACGCAATTTATCTCAAAAATAGTGTGAGCTGTCACATCCATGGTTCTTAATGGACCACATTGAAATCGGTATAGATCGATGTATTTTTTTAGGGTGCAAACCGAAATCGGATGCGCGTTAATGGCATATGGAGTTTTCGGAAATTATTCGCGTTTTACGATTTTTTTGGTGCTTCAATGCAACGTGTGGCACATCTTAGCCGTCAAATGAAATTTCGCAAAATATATATGGATTGGAAGCTAAACTTCAGTACTTCCTGGAAACCGCATGCGCATCAAATGATTTTGAGAATTACGCTATTTAGACCCAATTTAAAATGTATATTTCATAATATTATTTTATTTTGAGATTTATTCCTATTTATAGAATTCTAAGATTTATGGGAAGGCTCTTGATATAATCCGCAAGGCGTATACTTATACACAAAAAAGTGATTATTTTTATATATGCAAAATTTTCGGCGAAATTCGAGTAAAATAACAGAATAACCCCAACATTTTTTTTCTGAAATTTTTTGTATTAAATTAAAAAAATAAATATGATGACATTATTTTTTCGAACCAAAAACAAATATTTTCCCCCAATATCTTATTTTGTTGTCCCTGTGATTTACAAAGCGCTACACGTACTTGTGTGATTTTCATATCATTTGATTCACCATGGTTTTTAGATTATGTAGATATTTTTAAATTAATTTTTAAGCGTGTGTATGTCATTAATATTGATGAAAATATTGATGTAATCTCCTATTTTTTTATTTTTCTCATATTTCGCGAAGATGTGCAACTTTATCGCGATTATTATAATATATTCATATTCTTATTTTACGGAGGAAGATATATATCAACGTTTTTGGTCAATATAATAAACGGCGTAATTTTAAGATTTTTTTTCTTATGTCCAAAATTAAAACCTCGATAACTTTTGCGCGCATCAACCAAAAATTTGATCGCGAATGGTCTCGGAGTCAGAACATTTTTCTCTATATGTGTACCAAAAATCATTGATGTGCCACAAAAACAAAAAAGCTGATTTTTTGAAAATGGAATATTAAAAAATTGGCAATATTGCCCATATATATATATATATATATATATTTCAGGACGCTTTCATTAATTTCCTTACCAATTAAAATATATCAAAAAGCAATCTCCAAACCACAAGAAAAACTGTACAAAACCATTTTAATTGGGTTAAGAATTTTATTATGAACATATCTTAACATCCATGGTTGCTCACTGACTTGACTGACTGAGTGGTTTGGTTGTTGTACAACACATCCTTTGACGAAATCGAAAAGCTAATTTATTTTCTTCTTCATCTTTTGCAACTAAAACGATGATGACGATGACGACAATGATGATGACAACCAAACCAAAACGAAAAAGATACCAAACCCAAGAATATATCTAGGGAAAGGAACAAAATTCAGTTCACTTCTTAAAGTACCACTTGAAGCCGATAAAGCGAAGAGACATTAGAACAAAAGGACAATGAATTGATGACAACATAAGAGCATAAAACGCTAGTTCTTGAGATACTCTTCAAGAGCGGTATGAACACAAAATGAGGAAAAAGTCCAAAACGGTGTCAAGTGGCAAATTTGCAGAATTATGATTTAATATTGCAGTAAAGAAAAAAATGAAAAACACAAACACACACACACACTAATACATATCATAATTACCTAAATAAGTGTGTATATTTATAATGGTTTTATAAATAGTATGCGATAGACAAAATAAATATAATTGATCTCGATTTTTGGAAATGGAATTCATTTATTTTAGAGAGGACATTAATTTATTATTAAACGATATATACATTTTTAAATTGGCCGATATACACGATTTATTTTAGGGAACAAATACCTATTTATTAATATTTCTATTTCCCGCTATTCCTCGAAATATGTGGCTGGCAGCCTCATAAGGACACGAAGCGTAATTTTATATTACGTGGTGTTTCAATAGGTGTCACAGCAAAGGTTTTCTTGTTGGGCATTTGATCAGTAAAAGTATGCCAAAAATAACCTCCGACTCTTCTAGGAAGTTATGATGTACATTTTTATACCCTACACAACTATGTTGTCAGGGTATTATAGCTTTGTGCAGCCCCAAAAGTTTGTAACGCCGCGAAATAATAGTCCTACACCCACCTTTAAGTATACCGATCGGCATATCACGACTAGCTGAGTCGATCTAGACATGTGTGTCCGTCCGTCCCTCCATTATAATTTGTAAACACGATACAGGCCACAGTTATGGACCAATCTTCACGAAATATTGCATGTAGGATGGGTTTTGGAAAAGATCTGTTAGTATTTAGGCGATGAAATGGACCAAAAACTTTATTTTTTTCGCTTTTTCTGGTCGCTCCAGAGGCCGCAATTATGGCCCAAACACCGCGAATTTTTGCATAGAGAAGTGGATCGGGCCAAAGTATAAGTATGCCTGTTTTGATATAGATCGGTCAATATTTAGCGGGTCAAATGGACCCTGACTTTTGTGTGAAAAATTACAAATTTTGTATTCTATGGCGTATATATTTGGCCCTGAATGTCCTAGACCCGAGAAATTGATAGTATGTTCAAGAGGAGTGGTTCACCTTTAAATTGATACCAATTATATGGTCGTATGTAATCGGATGTGGTAGTTACACATAAATATTTATGGGTGCTTACGTACTGAGATATTATTTAGTAACCCATTACCACACTAGAGGGCGGAATTGTAGCGCTGATCGCTTTGAAATTTTCAATGAGATTCCAGTTATGGTCAAGGACAACGCCTATAATTTTCGGTGATGATCACATAATCATTTTGGGATGAAATGGGCCGAAAACATAATTTTTTGTGTGTTTTTCGAGTCGATCTATAGGCCACAATTGAAAGCCGAACATCACAACACAACCCACGGTGAAAGGAATATGGACAAGTAATTAGAAGGACTGAATATTAGTAATATTCGGAAAATATGTCAGTGTAAGGAAAAGGTTCTGTTGACCTCTAATCGGCAACGCGGTGCAAATATCAGAAATATTGCCCAGGCTCGAAATAAACATCAGCAGAAAGTTAGAGTTCCGTGATAATTGTGTAGGGTATCCGTCCGACTATACTGCTCCGCTCACTGGTTAAACCATAAATATATCTATACTAATGAAAAAGTGAAGTGTTTGTCTTACTGACTGACTCATTAAGGGAATCCCATCCCCCCCCCCCCCTTTCCCGATTTTAATTTTTCAAGATTTTCAATGGGCTGGTAAATCAATACCAATGCCTGTTAAGGTTTGTAACTTTGCAAATATATATTTGACGATTTAAAAGAGAAGAAAAATAATTTACAAAAAATTTTTCTTATTGCTTTGTTGTTGTTTTTTGTAATTAAAGAAAAGTCCTTATTTTTGATGGCGGGCATGATAACTCCTCACTGGAACATCGGAATCCGAAAATTCCAACGGTGTTAGAAAGAGTACATGTCTGGCTCTCGTATGAACTAGGATTATTGACTTCGCTCTAAATTTAGCAAAATGGCGGACCTTTGAAAAAATATTTTTTTGGAAAATCGCCGATTTTTGACCAAAAACCAAGTTAAAAAAATAAGGAAAATCTTCACCGATTGGCTTTATCCTAGTTCATACGATAGCTATACACTCACAAAGAAACGTGTAAAAATTTGGAATCGATTGGGTTATTAGTTTTTGAGTTATCTTGCCCGCCATTCGCAAAAGAGAAAAACACGTTTAAAGTTTAAGGAGCCCTTTTATCCGTCACTTGATGCTGACACAATAAATCGGCTATATTTTCAAGAGTTCTTGAGATTTTCACTTGAATTTGAATTTTGTAGGGACATTCTTGAATTAGTGTAGATTCGAATTAAATCAAAAAACATGTTGACCCCGAGAATGGGGGGTCCCCTTAAGTGAATTAACGATTCATCAACGTCCAGTCAAAACGGCTGAAGCTAGATACTTGAAATTTGGAGTGAGAGTCACTCTTAGTCCAAAGGTGTCAGATAAGGCTGGAAATTCATGCTAGACCAGCACGAATAGTACTAAATATGTTAACATTTGTATTTGGCGAACCAACCGGTGGAGCTAGAACTCTGA
Organism: Musca vetustissima; assembly: GCF_032173495.1. Lineage (NCBI taxonomy): Eukaryota > Metazoa > Arthropoda > Insecta > Diptera > Muscidae > Musca > Musca vetustissima. The sequence continues at coordinate 193 of NW_026884835.1, read as the reverse complement.
AATTTGGATTGAGGGTCATTGATGGAGTGTAAGATAGATGTGCCAAAGGGATTCAAATTGATATTTGAGAAAGAACTACAGAAGGTCTCCAGAATGTGTTAGATGAGTTCGATCCAATTGTGATGATTGTTGTTGACACAACAATCATCAAAATTTTTCCTGCACTTTAATTACAAATTATAATGGGCAGACA
>NW_026884834.1:0-5975 GCF_032173495.1 Musca vetustissima | reverse complement strand
TTAACTAATCATTTTTGTTACAGGCACTATGTATGATGAGAGTGAAAATGTTATGTTTCTAATATTCTCTAATATTCTATTGTAGAATAATATTTAGTAAAGCTCTTTGTTACACTGATGCTTCTTCTACCCTCTTTCTATATTGATATGTAAACTGTTACACTAGGTTAACTATTGATAATGCTGTTGAACAAGCCTACGTCTAAGGCAGGCTTGGTCCAGAGGTAGCATCGTGGATTACCGTTCCAGAGAACGCAGGTTCAACCCCGCTATGACTCATTTTTTATATTATCGTTTTTCCCTTTTATTTTGTTACGCTTTTTTTCGCCAGGCAATTGCTTGAGTAGAAATCTTTTGTTTTAAGGTTTTCTGTGAACCACTTTCAGCTATCAACAGTGATGAAACGAACGTTGTCACAATTTCCCCCTTGGTGAAAGTGGTGAAAATTTATGATGATCATATTTTGTCTCTCTTCTAGCAACACCAATTAACTACCTTGTACTTTGAAATGACGAGGAAGCCATATTAATTTTTGAATTTCGGGGTAGTATTGGTAATTCAGCTATTTGCCCCTTATTTTAACCGAGACACCAAGACACACCAATAAAAAAACCAAGCCCACCCCATCTGACGAGCAATAAGGCCTTAGATACATGCGTGCCAGGCCAGATAGTTCATCAAAAGCTAAAAAAATATTTTTTACAGATTTTCACCCATGCTCGTTACAAAACTCCGATTGAGACAAATTTTTGCACAGCGTACTAAAATTACTATAGGTTGAAGCCTGTTAACTTTTCTTTAAATTGGTTAAAATTTATACATAGCTCCCATATATATTTTCGTCGAAACTCCCACTGTTTTATCCGATGGAGACACCAAATTTGGCTTCGGATATGGATTTTAGTCTAGAGAGTTTAGTGTTAAGGTTGATTGGAACACTGTTATATTTATATATAGTTCCCATATACATTTCCGCCCTTCCGTGTTTGTTCGCATAAAATAAAATATAGTATTGGATTGAAATCGGTTTAGGTGTAGGTATAGCTTACATATATATTTATCCGATATTCTCTAAACGGTGTACAAAACACTAAAGTCGTATGAGTAACAAAAAATAATTCATACATTATGTATACGTATAGTAGTCTCATTCATACATTATGTATACGTATAGTAGTCTCATAATAGGTCAATCATAATATTATGGTTATTATGTTGTTGGCTATAAAAAAACATTATTTTCCATAAATCATTAATGAAAAATAATCATTGTGTTTGTCATAAAACATGTCATAAAACATGGATGTGTTACTACTGTCTGTACACACGAATACCCATGGAAATATTAGTCAATTGAAAAATCCTGACATGTTCGAACATAAAACAATAATGACGTTGTATATTGTTTTATACATACATGCACGCTATACCATTTTTCACATACGACTGAAATGGTAAAAATAAAAATAAAAAAAACACACACATACAAATGGGTTGTGAAATGTATTTATGTGTGTAGTTACACAATTCTATGTGGAATATTATGATTGTTATGAGTGATTAAAATGTCAGAAATTACTCGGATCTATCTACGACTATGTTTAATAGAAAAATTGTATAATACTCTCCCCGATTAAATTTCTTCTTTCGTTAGCAACTCCTCAAAAAAATACATTGAAGACGCTGAACACGATGTAGCCATATCCTTCTATTGAAATCACCATAAGGCTGCAATATGAAAGGATGAACTTTAAAATTTGGTACTAAGTACCACTTCTAGGATTTATAGAGTCGGTCTATTCTTTGGAATAGATCCATATGAGCTGTTCTGTACACACATGCATTAATACCACTATTTGACAATTCTTAAATGTGAAAGGCCTTGGTATAGTCTTAACTTTTTATATTTGTTATATTTTTCCTGAATTTAATCAAAATTGGCTGCAATTTAATATTTAGAATTCCAATTCAGTAAACAACCAGGCAATTATAAACCGCATTGGCTGTTGTTGTGTTTAATCCTACTATAAAAATTATAATATAGGGGAGACTGGGGCACCTTCGGCAATCGCGTTTTCGATATGAAGCTCTCACCGTACATCACTAGTTTCGATACATAGGTATCGAATATCGAAATAAATAACTGACACAAAGTTTGAAATTTCTAGCTAATAAGCTTATTTATATACACGGGTTTTTGTATTTTTATAGATGTTTCTGTAACATTTCAATTCCAATTCGTAAGTATTTCGTGTATAAAACTTTTTAAATCTTTAAGACAATATTATTAAAAAGTAGTTAACTGCGATGTGTATTATTATAGAAATATTTAAAAATATAATGTTTTTAAAAAACTGATCGAAAAAAATGAAAAAACAATAAAAAGTACATTCGGGGTACATTCGGCATTTTAAAGTGGGGCACATTCGGCCATATATAGATTGTGCAATATTATTTCCTTAAAAATTTTTTGAGTTTTTCTTTAAAACTAATCCTTTAATATGGTTCGAAATTGCATATATAAGATCAAACGCGCTTGTATTGACAAAAATGCAATAGAAAACCCCTATTTCTTATGGTGTGTGCGACCTTGAGATGTAAACGTCCACCGCTAGAAAATAAAGTCCTTTAATTCAAACATTGTGTGACGTACTAAAATCAAATAGAGCCTTCAGAGGATCAGAATTTCAACCAGACTGATAGCGATGACAATTATCCGGTTATGACTATGGTGCCGAATGTGCCCCATCAAATGCCGAAGCTACCCCGGGTTGGGGCACATTCGGCGAATATGGCTTTTTTTACAAAACTGAAAAATTTTTTAACTAATACTATTTTTTATATCTTTTTTGTACTATTTTTTATAATTAAGTGTCAGGGGACAATAATCAGCCATAAAGTTGTTATATATGTTGAATAAGTACTGAGATATAGAGCTCTAAAAAAGTGCCGAAGGTGCCCCAGTCTCCCCTACTTCTCCGTTTTAGTATAAATATGTGGTATGTTAAAGGTCCAAACTCAATATTTTGTAGATCGATATTTTATTTTCTCGTATTAGCTATATACAAAAGTCGCTGGAATTTTACAAAAATTGTACATATTCGACATCGTTCATATTCATTTTGTTCATTCTTCGCATTGAAGTATAATAGCTTCCAGCATGTTATTGCTGTCATAAAAGAGAACTATAGAAAACAATTATATTGTTTTATAGAACGGCGTTCATTATTAAAATTAAAAATTATTGTTTTCATACTCACAATTAATTAAAACATGGACACGCAAGTGTTTTTGAATGAATGACATGTACGTACTTTACATGAGAGTATCTAGCAGTGTTTATTATATATATCACCATCATCCACTTACATTTATTTTGAGAGATCAATATTGTGAGTGAATCAATTTAATACATAATTTAACAATTTGATAAAAAATACCATTAAAAGGTTAACAATTTGGACAAATGGTCCAAAAACGCTACGTTCAACCGGGCCTATATTTGGATATCCGCCATCATACTAATTCTGAGCATACGAAATGAAAGGTCTAACCGACGTGGAGCTATACTAGACCGAATGACTTTGGGAAGTGTGGCTAAAACCTCGGAGGTAAAACGAAAGTGGGATCTTTAGAGATGTGCCTGATAATAATATAGGGGATTTACGAAAATATAGACCTGTACAGACTACTACAAAGGTCATGCTCGATTGGAATGGATAAATATATTCAAATGGTAAATATATTTCATGATCCAGGATCCATTTAGAATATAGACTCTATGGGCGGGTAGGTACATTTTCGGAGGAGTATTCAAAATCGTCAATCGCCACAAATCCCCAAAATCATACCAAGACCAGTGAGCGGAGCAGTATAGTCGGACGGGGCCGACCATGCGATACCCTACACAACTACCACGAACTCTAACTTTCTGAGGATGTTTATTCCGAGTCTGAGTAATATTTCGTGATATTTGCCCAATCTTGTCCGATTAGAGGTTAACAACACCTCTTCCTTACTTTTTTCGAATATTCAGTACAGTCCTTCTAATTACTTGTCCAGATTACCTTCACGGTGGGTTGTGTTGTGATTTTCGGATTATACTCTACCCGAAAACACACAAAAAATTATGTTTTCGGTCCATTTCATCCCAAAATTTTAATCTGATCATCACCGAAAATTGTACGCGTTGTTCTTGACCATAACTGGAACTTCATGAAAAATGTCAAAGCCATCAGCGCGATATTTCTCCCTCTAATGTGGTAATGGGTTACTGAATAATATCTGAATACGTAAGCACCTGTAAATATTTGACTGTAACTCCCACATCTGAGTAGATACATCACTATATTTGGTATCAATTTAAAGGCCAACCACTCCTCTTGGATATGCTATCAACTCCTGGGGTATACATCCTCCAGGAGTAAATATGTATGCCATAGAATACAAATTTTGTCATTTTTCACACAAAAGTCAGGGTCCATTTGACCCGCTAAATATTGACCGATCTTTATCAAAACATGCATGCTTATTCTCTGACCCGATCCCCTTCTCCATGCAAAAATTCGCGGTGTTTGGGCCATAATTGCGGCCTCTGGAGCGACCAGAAAAACCGACAAAAATTTAGTATTTGGTCCATTTCATCCCCTAAATATTAACCGATCTTTTCCAAAAACAATAGGGGTCTTCATTGGCCAGAACCCATCCTACATGCAAAATTTCGTGAAGATTGGTCCATAACTGTGGCCTGTATCGTGTTTACAAATTATAATGGACAGACGGACGGACGGACGGACGGACACACATGTCTAGATCGACTCAGCTAGTCGAGATATGACGATCGGTATACTTAAAGGTGGGTCTAGGACCAATATTTCGCGGTGTTACAAACATTTGGGGCTGCACAAAGCTATAATACCCTGACAACATAGTTGTGTAGGGTATAAATACTAGCAATGTATATGAATAGCTATATCATAAAATACCAGACAATTACAGGCGAATCTAGTTTAATCGATATAGGTATTTGAGGGTATACAAATAAAATTTTATTTACTTAAATTATTATTTTAGTAACACATAAACATAAAACATAATCTTGTTCATTTCAGTTTTCCAAGCAATCTATCATATGCCGAACATTACTAGCCAACCATAATATATCTGGGGCTAATTATTATATAGCGTTATAAGCTCTCTCGTGCATGACACGCAATAAAACAAAGCCATAAAATATTTTACTGTCCAAAAGTCGCATTTTGTTTCTTAGACGTTTTAAATTACCTAAAACCTTGGTAACAGTTGTTAAATATTTCTCAAATTGCCAAAACACCTCCACTACAACAAACTTCAAACAATGAGGACTGTTGTTAAAATCTCCCTTCGCACCCAGCACCCTATGAAGGCAAGTGTGAAAATACAAAAAAAAAAAAAAAAATTATAACAAAAACAATATTGCAACCTTCGTAGGCCCCTGTAGCTCTGTGTTAAGACATTGATTCTTTTGCATTGTGCTACAGTTGTTGGGTTTTTCGGAGTGGCGGCAAGAAATCGGAGATGAAACATAACTGTAAAAAGAAAAGCAATAAAATAAAAGAAAGAAAGTGTGGGTACATTAAAAATAAAAATAATTAAATTTCTACAAAATATTTTAAATAAGTTGATTTTACTACGTGTACCTTTAAAGGTAGACATTGGGTAGATTATTAACTACGACAGCATAACAATAATTTCATTAGTTTCGTATAGGTGAATACTCGGTGACCATCAAGTATTGATACGTCGCATCCGCAGTAATTGGGACTCTGCTAGTTAACAATGAACTTAAAAAGGCGGTGATTTTTTATTTAAAGTTGAATTAATCAGTTTGTTTTAACATTTAATACGATTGGTGCTATAATCATTAACGCCGATGACATCGATATTGTTAAATCCGCACTGTAGGGACTTGGGTGGTTGGCAGGCACAGTGCAATA
>NW_026884833.1:0-60321 GCF_032173495.1 Musca vetustissima | reverse complement strand
CTTGAGGGTCGTAGCAATTTGAAATACCTAAAATAACGTTACTATTTGATACCAGAAGCTTTGCAAAATGCTTTTTCCAGATCCTCAACCAGCTGGCTGTATCTGTCATCGTCGGTTTGGTATTTCCGGACATTATTCTGAATCCTGCACATCTCGATTTGCTCACGCTCACTTTTTCTTGTGCTTTCTACTTTTTAATGAAAATACGTTTCTCCTCTCTCTATTTATCCCGATAATGCTCCATCACATTACGTGTTGCTACTGTCTGCAGGGTTGCCCTATACGCTGCATTTTCGCCTCAGTAGCATTACGACACACCTGACCGTACCATGGGTATTTCGTTGGTGGTCCTTGGTACCCAATCGTCACTTTTGCTGTAGTTTGTAGGGAGTGGGCAATTCTTTGTCATTGTGCTTCTATATTATTATCGGGGCAATATACCTAAATTATTGCGGGTCTTTTATATGAGTTATGCCAAAACATTGACTCATATCGATAATGTTCTACAAATGGATGGTGAAAGACATATTTGTATCGATATAAGTCTATGTTTTGGCATATCTCATATACGCCTACATATAGATTCCCACCCATATTTGTAGAACATACAACCATTTCAGTGGACAGAATTGTACTACAACCTAAACATGGATCTTTGTTGAAAATGCCATTCGGAATGACAAATTACACTTAGATCGGAGTCAACACGAGACCAAAACTGTCAAAGACTTTTATATTGAAGCTTTAGTGAAAATGTGTTTATAAATATTGTTCATCTTCTAAGAAGCCAAAATTTCTATTTCATGCAATATGATTAGAAGATGCGAATTAAAATCTTCCAAATACGATGCGGACACATGAGTCTTTAGCGTAAATGTCCTGCAGTGATTTCGGAATGCTTGTTGGACAAAGTAAAAGATCCGTCAATGAACAAATGCGGCTAAAATCTTAAAAATATCAAAAATGATTTAATTGATTGATTAATTAGTTACTATCTGGTTATATTATCTGAAAATTCGATTAAAAAATTTATGGATCCGTATATGACTCCCGCGAGTAAACATTATTAACACATGTTATAAGATATTTATTACTGTAGGTTTTCAAGCAAAAATCGGGTAAAACATTCGATTTCTTTCTTTAAGTATCTGAAACAAGCAAAAACGTTGTCAAGTAAAGGTGTGCATTTAAATACCTACTGAATATTTGAGGGCACTGTTATATGAGGGCTATCGTAAAAAGCTGATAGGAAGATATGTAACCCAAGCCATTATACAAAATTAAAGCCAAAATTATTGTTTAGACGAGGGACTTGCTCTACTCCTTGCCGTGGTTATGGGTGGGTGATTAACTCGAGGGAGTGGGGTGAAGCGACAACGAGAACTCTCAAGCAGTCAATGGTGTAATTGGTGTTATACGCGTGCGTTGGTGTAGGTAGAAAAGAGAAGAAACAAATAAATAAAACGCAAGTGATTATTAGTAAATTATTATACATCAAGCTTGGCTTTATTGAAGGCTCTTTTCTTATACAACAAATAAATTACCTAATGTAATTTGGTGTGTGGCGTCAGATGCCTGTTAGTGATAATACGTATATATTAGCTCGACAAGATTTAGTTAGCCAGTGAACGCAGAGGTTCACGTGGATCGCAGAGGATCTTAGAGATCGCAGAGGATCGTTGGGATCTTAATGATCTTTGTTATGTACAGCTACAGCTGTACACAACATACACATATTCCAGTGAGAGAGTATCAAGCAAGGGGAGCGAACCAACAACAACCGTTGCCCTTTGGTATATACGCACTGCGGTGTCCGCAGAGTGAACGTGCAATACCGAACTGTCAATCAGCATTCGTGATCGACTAGGATCGGGAGGTTGTAGGCCAACGTATCAAACCTAAACAATGATGACAAAACGTGACAAAACTCTCCTAAATTCCAAATAATGTAGTGTACAGTTGGGTACCACCGACGTACCCTGATAATAGTTATACCCTCCACCATAGTATGAAGGGTATATTAATTTTGTCATTCCGTTTGTAACTCATCGAAATATTCATTTCCGACCCTATAAAGTATATATATTCTTGATCAGGGTAAAAAGGGTAAAATTCTAAGACGATTTAGTCATGTCCGTCCGTCCGTCCGTCTGTCTGTCTGTCCGTCTGTCTGTTGTAATCACGCTATCTTCTGAAGGAATTGAGATAGGGTTCTGAAATTTTACATAGGTTTGTCTTTTGTCTGCAGGCAGGTCATGTTCGGTCCACGTTTAGGCATAGCTCCCATATAACAATACCCCCCAATTTTCGGCATTTTGGTGTTCCTGAGCGCATTTTTCAACCGAATTCGCTGAAATTTGGTACATTGGGTTCTAATTGGGTAGCAAATCTCTGTGAATATAGGTCCATTTTTCGGATAGCCCCCATATTTTCGGTATTTTGGCGTTCTTGAACACGCTTTTCAACCGAATTTGCTGCAATTTATTAATATTCGCCCCCTTTTTGGGGTAGTCCCATATAACCCCCTTCACCACACTGTGGTACAGGGTATTATGTCTTTGTGCATATGTTTGTAACAGGCAAAAGGAAACGAGATAGACACACGGTTCCTTTTGAGAATATGCATAGAATCACTTTCTGAGTCGATTTATGCATGTCTGCATAGATGCATGTCTGTATGTAGATTATTATGCATGTCTGTATGTAGATGTTAAGTTGTAAACAAAGTAAAGGTCGCATTTATGATCCGATTTGGATGAAATTTGACATAAGTCACTTATTTGGCCCAAGGACGAACCCTATTGAAATTGGGAAAAATCGGTTCAGATTTCCTTTTGAGAATATCCATAGAATCACTTTCTGAGTCGATTTATGCATGTCCGTCCGCTTGTCTGCCCGTCTGCAGATGTTAAATTGTAAACAAAGTACAATTCGCATTTATGATCCTATTCGGATGAAATTTGACATAAGTCACTTATTTGGCCCAAGGACGAACCCTATTGAAATTGGGAAAAATCGGTTCAGATTTATATATAGCTCCCATATATATTTTCGTCCGATTTTATGTAAATGGTGCACCAAAGTCCCTATATATCCTTCGATTTGCACGAAATTTGGCACAGAATTAGGAGCAGAATGATATGTGCCAAGTTTCGAGAAAATCGGTTCAGATTTAGATATAGCTCCCTTATATGGTTTCGTCCGATTTAAGGTAAAGTCCCTATATATCATACGATTTGCATGAAATTTGGCATAGAGTACTGAATTAGGTGCAGAATGATGTGTGCCAAGTTTGGAGAAAATCGGTTCAGATTTAGATATAGCTCCCATATATAGTTTCGTCCGATTTAAGGTAATGTCCCTATATATCAGTCGATTTGCATGAAATTTGGCATAGAGTATTGAATTAGATGCAGAATCATGTGTGCCAAGTTTGGAGAAAATCGGTTCAGATTTAGATATAGCTCCCAAATATAGTTTCGTCCGATTTAAGGTAAATGGTGCGCCAAAGTCCCTAAATATCTTTCGATTTGCACGAAGTTTGGCATAGTATATTAAATTGAGTACTTAATAATGTGTGCTAAGTTTTGTGAAAATTGGTTCAGATTTATATATAGCTCCCATAATATATTTTCGTCTGATTTAATGTAAATGGTGTACCAAAGTCCCTAAATATCTTTCAATTTTCCTGAAATTTGGCATAGCGTAATGAATTAGGTCTAGATTGATGAGTGTTAAGTTTCGTGAAAATCGGTCCAGATTTAGATATAGCTACCATATATATTTTCGTCCGATTTTATGTAATTGGTGCATCAAAGTCTCTAAATATCCTTCGATTTGAACTTTGACATAGCGTAATGAATTGATACTAGAATGATGTGTGCAAAGTTTCGAGAAAGTCGGTTCAGATTTAGATATAGCTCCCATATATATTTTCGTTTGATTTTATGTAATTGGTGCACCAAAGTCCCTACATATCCTTCGATTTGCACGAATTTTGGTATAGGGTACTGAATTAAATCTAGAATGGTGTTGCTAAGCTTCGTGAAAAGATCCATAGCTAGACCGATTGACAGAAATATATTCTACATATGTTAGGATACATATGTAGAATATACCCAAAGTGGTGAAGGGTATCATATAGACTGCCCAATCCGACTTTACTACTTTCGTTACTGGTTTATATTAAAATAGTTGTCTGATTTGTTCCGTGTTTTGAGTTTGTTTCTAAGACTCTTTTGCAATCATTTCACCTGTGGAGGATAGCGAGGTAAAAAATTGGAACGTAAGGTTCGATAATGAACTATAGCCACATTTAGAGGTTTCAGAAGAAGTGGACCGATATTACCCATCTTAGATTTTGAACTAAGTTTGGAAGAAATAGTAAGATGGTCAAAGTTTGGATGAAAACTTAATTGTCTGGGGTCTAGGACCAATATTTCGGTGAGGTACATTTTCACCGTGTTAAAGTGTATACACCCTCATTAGCCACAAGGCTGAGAGTATAATTATCCATTAAACATTTCTGAAATTTGTATTATGGTTTACATAATCCGTTTTTAGAAATGTCGGTATAGGTCCACTTTTTTGTATGTTTCCTATATTTTCATTTCTAGTACCTGTCAGTATATCTATGGTGGAGGGTATCCCGGCCCGGCCGAACTTACCGCTTTTCCACTTGTTACTAGCCATAATTAGAGCAGTGAGGTTATGAAATAAGCAAATACCGTCAATATGAGTTTTGGGGACGCCGACTACGGTTCTGGAAGAAAAAAGTGTAAATTCAAAAGGGAAAATAGTGGTATTTTTTTTAATTCAATAAATTACATTATTTTTGAACACGTTTTTTAGGCCTATGGTCCCAGATTACAAATGTGAAATCAGATTTTGATAATGAAATAAAATGAATTCAAAATTGCGAATCAAAAATTAAAGAATTTAAAAAAAGCCCAAAAATACCGAATATTGGGGAAACCGTTATATGGGGACTACCCCGAAACTTGAGTCAATATTTATCGTTTTCGGTACATTCAGGTTCTATACAATGACAATCTAAAATAGTAAATGACAGTCAATTCGGTTAAAAAACGTGTACAAAATCCCCAAAATGTCGAATATTCTGGGTAACGTTATAAGGGAGCTACCTTGAAACTGGGTCAATATTAATGAAACATGGGTCAATATTAATAATTTTAGAACGGAGAACTAAATGACAGTCAATTCGGTTGAAAAATGTGTCCAAAATCCACCAATTTCCGATTATAGAAGTAATAACAATGTATGTACAAAATCAAAAACAAAGCTCTATTTTAAACGTTGCGAGCTATCGCGTGATTTCAATAGACAGGCGAATATGACTAAATCGACATTGGTTTTATTCTGAATACATATGTATATACTTTATGGGGCGATTATTTCGAGGTGTTGCAAACCGAATGACAAATGTAATATTCAGCCCACCTTAATGTAGGAGGGCATAAAAACCTAGCCTTGTTGTATCGAGTTTACGTTTTAATAAAAAAACACATTCTTTTAAAATCCCACTTTAAAGAGTTTTAAAGCGTAACATATACGACCCAACCAGATTTTTTGCTTGTTAACGTACGAATTACGGCCCATTATTATTTCTAACAGATCCTATCGCCGATAAATAAGCATATCGTTTAAATACTACGCAAAAAATATAACCCGACGCTCACGTATCGTTGACATTCCACTTGATTTACTTTCAACATTAATAGTTAAAACCATTATTGCCCCAACCAACAGATAAAACAAAGAATCACATAAAATAAATTTACCCCCCATGCCTCTGTGAAATAAAAACTGCAATTTATTTTTGGTATGCAAAATTATTTAAAACATAAAATAATTAAAAAAATCTTCTTTGCAAATTGTTTGCTTGTCGTTATTTGTTATCCACAGAAAACGAAATAAAAATTTGTTATGTTTAAAAAATGTAAAATCCTCACACACACATACACACAAGTGTTAATGTCTATAGTGTGTTAACTAAAAATTACGATACCATTGGGAACAATTTGTTTTTGGAAATACGCAACGTATTGAATGAAATAAATATTATTTCTCGGTATTTCGTTTTGCAAATCACTTTGATGTGAAATGGAAGCCAACACCAAAGAAAAAATGTCGTTTTTTCCTAGCAACAAAAAAAGTACAACAAAAGAAACAAAATGAGAGGCATGTTAAACAAATTGTATCCCAAAAGTTGTAAAATTAAATATTCCCATATACATATATATTGTGTACGGAAATGTTTATAACAAATTTGTTGTTGTGTGTTTGTGTTGTCGTTTCTTTTGGAAGTAGTGAGTTGTGGGGAATCTACATATCTTGTAGGGAGGAAATTACTTTGTATTTAATTCTTCAATTCACGACTTACAAACATACATCTCAATTTACCTTCGGGCCAACAATCGATGTTGTATAAATATTTATTTTCTCACAAGAAATATTGTTTAGTAATTTGTAGTAACATATATGAATTGTTTCAAAACGATGTTATATTATTTTCGATGCTCTATAAGCAAATAAATGTTTTACTGTGTTGACTAGAAAATATAATTAGGTTTTTATATCCTCCACCATAAGGCGGAGTTTATATTAAATTTGCCATTCTTGATTAGAAAACAAGTAAAAAAGCGTTAAGTTCGGCTGGGCCGAAGTTTGGATACCCTCCACCATAGATATACGGACAGGTACTAGAAATGAAAATCAAATTTCAGAATTTCAGAAATATACCCTCAGCTTTATGGCTTATGAGGGTGTATATACTTTAACACCGTGAAAATGTGTCTCATCGAAATATTGGTTCTAGACCCCATGTTTCTTTGGACCAAATACGTTTCAGAAAATTTAGATTTCATTCAAACTTTGCCCATCTTATTATTTCCTCCAAACTTAGTTCAAATTCGAAGATGGGGAATATCGGTCCACTTTTTTTGGAACCTTCACACAGGGGCTGGCCTAAATGCGGCTATAGTTCATTATCGAACGTAACGTTCTAATTTTTTATCTCATCCGCATGATGAAATGATTACAACAGAGTCTTAGAACCAAACTCAAAACGCGGAATAAATCAGATAACTATTTTAATAACAAGAAGTGAAAAAGCGTTAAGTTCGGCCGGGCCGAACTTTGGATACCCTCCAACATAGTTATACTGACAGATACATGCAATTAAAATGTAGGGAACATACCAAAAGTTGGCATATACCGATAATTCTACAAACCGATTTATGTAAACCATTATGTACACTAAATACAAACTTCAGCTATTTCCAATGGGGATTTTTCTAAAATCTGTAAGATCCAAGAAGTGGTCTGATACTGATAACGCATGGTAGAGTATAAAATCCTCAAACTACCTCCTTTCCTTCAGGAAGTATCACTATATTGAGGAGATGCCTAGTTGATGTATGCCGATATATTTCATTATCGTTATGGTTGAGTTTTTTTTATCACAATATCTTTAGAAGGCGGAATGCTTACAACAGATGGCTAAATAGTCTTTGTAGGGTAAAAATTAACTATTCCCCGTAACGACTACCCAACCGCAACACACGGAACAAGTCAGATAACTATTTCAATATATAAAGGGGGTTATATTGGGAATACCCCTAAAAAGGGGTGGATATTAATAATTTATGGTGGTGATATTTGATACCATATACGACTACAAAATACCTAATTTCAGCAAATTCGGGTGAAAAACGCTCAAGAACCTCAAAATATAGAAAATTGGGGGCACCCTCATATGGGCACTACCCGAAACAATTGACCTATATTTATAATTTGTTGTGGAGAGATTTGCAACCTAATAAGAACTCAAATTACTAAATTACAGCCAATTCGGTGAAAAAAATCCGGTCAAAACCCCCCAAAAGCTGAAAATTGGGAGGTAGCCTTATGTGGGGGCTACCAGAAAATGTGACCCATATTAATAATTTTTGTGGAGACATTTTGGACCCAATAAGAACCAAATGTAGCAAATTTCACGGAATTAGGCTGAAAACGCGCTCAAGAACCCCAAAATATCGAAAATTTGGGGGTACCTTATATGGGGGTTACCAGCCAAGTCGGCGGAAAAATACGACGAAAACTCCCAAAATACTGAAAAGTAGGAGGTACCGTTATATGGGGGCTACCAGAAAATATGGACCTATACTTATAATTTTTTGTGGAGACATTTAGTATCCAATAAGAACCCAATGTACCAAATTTCAGCGAATTCGGCTGAAAAACACGCTCAAGAACCCCAAAATACCGAAATTTGGCGGGTACCCTTATATGGGAGCTATGCCTAAACGTGGACCGATATATCCCATCTTCGAACTTGACCTGCCTGCAGACAAAAGACAACCCTATGCAAAATTTCATCAACCTATCTCAATACCTTCAGGAGAAGCGTGATTACAACAGACGGATGGACAGACGGACGGACATGGCTAGATCGTCTTAGAATTTTACCCCGATCAAGAATATATATACTTTATATGACCGGAAATGAATATTTCGATGAGTTACAAACGGAATGACAAAATTAATTAAAATTCGGTATTTTGGGTCCATGTGTTTTTCGTAGGTGTTTTCCAGGATTTCGCGCAAAGTGAAAATCTGGTCAATGTTGGATTTGCCAGGTCTGAAGCCGCATTGGTCCAATAATGTCATTGATCATTGGTTTCAGTCGTTCACTGAATAGCACTTTATATGCGATGAGACTACGGCTAATTCCTCTATAGTTGGCACAATATAGAGGTGAATCTGGAGACGAGGTCTTTTATTCTCCTGTTAACCATAAATCCGTAGCCAAATTCGTGTCTCGTTTCATGGCAGTTATAATACAGTGCGTATTCGTCTGATTTACTTACACATGTCTCTTTCCATTCCTTACAGGAAGGCAATAATATCGGCAGTTTTCGCTTTGGCGAATGTACTGCCAAAGCGAAAACTGCGTCTGTTCTGTACAACGTGGGCAGATTCGCAGGTCGTAGTCCTTTATACTTTTGCGGGGGTCGTAAACATTAGGGGGGTTTGGTTATATTTTTCTTTACTTTTTCATAGTAGGAGGGGTTTTCCGAGTGTAGGCCAATAACCCGACGCCTCAGTCCATTTTTATACCCTTCACCACTCTGTGGTACAGGGTATTATGTCTTTGTGCATATGTTTGTAACAGGCAAAAGGAAACGAGATAGACACATGGTTCCTTTTGAGAATATGCATAGAATCACTTTCTGAGTCGATTTATGTATGTCCGTCCGTCCGTCTGTCGATGTTAAATTGTAAACAAAGTACAGGTCGCATTTATAATCCAAATTGGATGAAATTTGGCATAGGTCACTTATTCGGCCAAAGAACCCTATTGAAATTGGGAAAAATCGGTTCAGATTTAGATATAGTTCCCATATATATTTTTGTCCGATTTAAAGTGAATTGTGTAGCAAAGTCCCTATATATCTTTCGATTTGCACAAAATTTGGCATAGCGTACTGAATTAAGTCTAGAACGATGTGTGTTAAATTTTGTGAAAATCGGTTCAGATTTATATATAGCTCCCATATATATTTTCGTCCGATTTTAGGTAAATAGTGCATCAAAGTCCTTATATATACTTCGATTTGCACAAAATTTGGCTTAGCGTTCTAAATTGAGTCCAGAA
This sequence comes from Musca vetustissima, assembly GCF_032173495.1. Taxonomy (NCBI): domain Eukaryota; kingdom Metazoa; phylum Arthropoda; class Insecta; order Diptera; family Muscidae; genus Musca; species Musca vetustissima. The sequence goes on along the minus strand of NW_026884833.1, from coordinate 50,642 downwards.
TGATGAGTGGTGAGTTTCGGGAGAATCGGTCGAGGGGCATTCCAAAAGCCCAAAAACCGATCGGGACTTTCAGGAGAAAACGAAATACGAAAGTAAATATACTCAAATTGACCTAGTATCGTGTACATACCAAAATTTGGCGTAAGGTTTGAAATAATATGTTAGCAATAACCAAAATACTGAAGAGTGGGGTTATTGTGGGGGACCGATATTGAAAATTGTTGGTTAAAAATAAAAAATATTTTCTCACAACCGATTCGGCAGAAAAATAAGCCCAACATCTCAAAAATTCGAAATATTTGAATTACCGTGATGTTCCCCCATATCACGGCAATTCCAATATGTTAGAGCTCTATCTTAAATATTGCGATCTCTATAGTGATTTCAATAAAAGGACATACGGGCACTTTCCAACCTGATTCGCTGAAATATGACATAGTACCAAGTGCTTTTACACCTTCTTTTTGAAATTTGTCTGCCTATATCATTCACGTTTTACACGTTTTCATTCCTTATTTTAGTTTTTGAAATTTTACATTAAATCTTAGTTAAGCATTGTTTTCAGCTTCATTCTTAAATATAGTTGAAAATTATTGAAAGCCCCCATTTTCATTTGTCCCCTTAAAAATCACATTTCGCAAACAAGCTATCATAAAGTATACAACTTATCACGATATTTTACAGCTTAATTTACATTTATCGTCACAAGCAATTACCCGAGAATTCTTGCGGGTAAGAGTAAAAAAACATCTTTGTAATATTTAGCACAAGTCAATAGCAGACGAATGTCTGTGTGTTTGAGTGTCAATGGCAGCTAAAAATCAAATTTATTTCCAACTCATAAATTTTGAAGCTATGGCATCGCCATGTGTTGTTATTACTACTTATACCAAGACGTTTTCCTTTTAAGCCGTTTTAAAGCCATTAACATTTATTGGCAGACTTTGTAAAGCGGGTGATTGTGTGTGTGTATGTGTGATTTGTCGATATTCTTACTTAAGCCAATTACGTTAAGGACCAAAAGTCGCAGCAGCAAAGGGAAATCTTCAAGACTTCTTATTCTTTTTTACATTTTCCACTCCCTCCATGGCCATAGGCCATGTGGTGGAAAAAGACACATCGCATCTACCAAAATGAAATGAGCATAAGAAAATGATCATAAAAGTTTGCAAAAAAGCAGCTATCATAATTTCTTTTCGCCAATAAGCGAGACATTCATTCATAGCCATTTTGTTAGTGTGGATGTTGTTGTATGATTGGCAACAAGTCGCTGTAGACTGAGTCTGCCGGCTGTGAATTTCCACGATATCTATCAATCGTTTGGCAGTTAATAAAACCCAGAACCAGCTTTGCCATTTACCATTAGCCATCCGCTCCCTTTGTCGTCTGCGGGTCGTAAGGATTTTAGAGCGTCTAAACGTTGAATGTCTGATATGTTTATGGCACTGTGGCGCACTTAGTCTTTTGGTCGTAATATAACTCTGCTTCTACATCGTTCCGCTCATATCTCGTCTGTCTGTCACAATCAAAGACGCAGTAAAAAACTCACACACAACAACGTCGACTGTTATCATTAATTTCCCTGCCTAGCCAGCTCCTGCGTTTGCTGTGTAATACCTATGACAGGCACATATCGCTGCTGCACATTTACTAAAGTGTTTATATGTTAGTAATTATTGTATTTTATGTTTAGTACTTTGTATTATGATTCAAATCACACTTACTTAACACAATACTTGTCGTTGCTCTTTGACTGTAATAAAGTCTTTGATGGAACGGTAGGCAGAATACATAGGTATATGAAGAGGGGAGAGCAGCATATAAACAATAATAAAAACCAGTAAGGAAAGTAGTAAAGTCGGACGGGGCCGACTATATGATACCCTTCACCACTTTGGGTATATTCAACAGATGAATCCTAACAGACGTTGAAGGGCCATAAGCACTAAAATGGATCCATAAACATGTCATTCTGCAACCGATACTAAATTGTTCATTTGGTCAGATATAGTAGCTATATCTAAATCTAAACCGATTTTTAGGAAACTTAACACACATCATTCTAGAAATAATCCATTACGCTGTGCCAAATTTCGTGCAAAACGAAAGATATATAGGGACTTTGGTGCACCATTTACCTTAAATCGGACGAAACTATATATGGGAGCTATATTTAAATCTGAACCGATTTTCTCGAAACTTGGCACACATCATTCTGAATCTAATTCAGTACTCTGTGCCGAATTTCGTGCAAATCGAAAGAGGTAGAGGGACTTTGGTGCACCTTTTACCTCGAAAAGGACGAAAATATATATGGGAGCTATATCTAAATCTGAACCGATTTTTTTCCCAATTTCAATAGGGTTCGTCCATGGGCCAAATAAGTGACTTCTGCCAAATTTCATCCAAATCGGATCATAAATGCGACCTGTACTTTGTTTACAATTTAACATCTACAGACGGACGGACATGCATAAATCGACTCAGAAAATGATTCTATACATATTCTCATAAGGAACCATGTATCTATCTCGTTCCCTTTTGCCTGTTTCAAACACATACACAAAGACATAATACCCTGTACCACAGTGTGGTGAAGGGTATAATTAGGATTTTTTTTAAGATTTAACGTTAAGTATTTTATTGCAGATTTTTGAATACGGAAAATAATACATAAACTATGCCTGCGATTTACTTTATAGAAAAATTTTCAGCTAAATTGGTCTAAAATATTGGGAGTTTAAATAGCAAAAAATCTGAGCTAGAGTTCTGACAGATTGTTTATATTAAACTGTGTCTGGAATGCGCCTGGCCATATGGAAGCAACTCATAATAAATAATTTCCTTCAGTCCTACCAAATGCATAGCAGAACAATCCTGGCCGTTGGTCCTGGTTTGGCCAACGTTTGAGCTGCTTCCCCCCTCTTTGACCACGGTCGTTTTCGCACAGGATTATAGTATGTGATCTATTTCTCATTTTCAGTCACCATCCATTCCGTTTGGCCAAGGCTTCGCATATGAAAATTCGATCTATCCTATTTATACCCTTTACCACACTCTGGTTATGTATTTGTGCATATGTTTAGACAAAAGGAACCAAGATAGACACATGGTTCCTTTTGAGAATATGCATAGAATCTCTTTCTGAGTCGATTTACGCGTCCATGATAAATTACAGGTCGCATTTATGATCCGAATTGGATGAAATTTGGCATAGGTCACTTATTTGGCCCAAGGACGAACCCTATTGAAAATTCGGTCCATATTTAGATATAGCTCTCATATATTTTTTCGTCCGATTTAAGGTAAATGGTGTACCAAAGTCCCTATATATATTTCGATTTGCACGAAATTTGGTACAGCGTACTTATTTAGGTCTATAATGATGTGTGTTAAGTTTCCTAAAAATCGGTCCAGATTTAGATATAGCTCCTATATATATTTTCGTTCGATTTAATGAAATTGGTGTATCAAAGCCCCTATATAACTTTCAATTTGCACGAAATTTGGCATATCGTAATGAATTAGGTCTAGACTTATGTGTGTCAAATTTCCTGAAAATCGGTCCAGATTTAGATATAGCTCCCATATATATTATTGTCCGATTTAATGTAAATGGTGTACCAAATTCCCTATATATCTTTCGATTTGCACGAAATTTGCCATAGCGTAATGAATTAGGTACAGAGTGATGTATGTCAAGTTTCCTGAAAATCGGTCCAGATTTAAATATAACTCGCATATGTATTATTGTCCGATTTAATGTCAATGGTGTACCAAAGTCCCTACATATCCTTCGATTTGCACGCAATTTGGCATAGCCTAATGAATTAGGTCTAGAACGATGTTTTTGAGTTTCCTGAATATCGGTCCAGATTTAGATATAGCTCCCATATATATATTTTCGTCCGATTTAACCCTTTCAGTGTCAAACAATTTTTTGTCAGAATAAAAATCTAAAATTTTGTATTTAAGATCACAGAGTTTAGAAAAAATCAATTCTAATTTTGACCCTCGGACGGTTTTGCCTGTCTTTCAGCAAAAACAAAAAAAAAAAAAAAAAAAAAAAATCAAAAAACCGAAAAATCGCAAAGAAAGAGAGTAATTTTAAATGTCGAATATGTTCGACAAAAACACTGAAAGGGTGAATGTAAATGGTGTACCAAAGTCCATATATATCTTTCGATTTGCACGAAATTTGTTACAGCGTACTGAATTAGGTCTAGAATGATGTGTGTTAAGTTTCCTAAAAATCGGTCCAGATTTAGATATAGCTCCCATATATATTTTCGTCCGATTTAATATAAATGGTGTACCAATGTCCCTATATATCGTTCGATTTGCACAAAATTTGGCATAGCGTAATGAATTATGCCTAGACTGATGGAGTCGGCCCCGTCCGGCTTTACTATTTTCCTTACTGGTTTTCTCTGTTAATTGGTGTGGCACCCAAATATCGAGCTTCTTTTTGAGTCCAGCTTTGTGTAAATGGTTTAAAATAGTTTTATGGACGATTTTAGCTCCTGGGCGATGTTACGATTCTAAACATGCCGATAAACTTTAATAATTTCTCCGATTTTATCGACATTTTCGACGAAAAAAATAATGGGGTTATTTTTCCCCAAACTAATATAATTATTCTAGGAGGGGTTAGACTAGCCCATTGAAAATATATTTGAATACAAAATATAATTGATTGTGTTTTTATGAACATGTTAGGTTATGTTGGATTTGATAGTTTCTTTTATTAGTGATTTGGCTGTAATTCGGAACATGGATTTCTCGGAAGCTGCACAAATCTTCACACATAAAATTATGAACAAGGTCTGCATTTCGGTATAACCGCCTTTATGAATACCGTCCAAAAAAAGTTTTGTGGACATTGTAGGCAAATTTTTCAGATGTTTTACCTATAATTCTGGACATGAAGTTCTCGGAGCTTGGGAAACCTCACTGCAAAAAATTATGGCTATGGGTTCACATATTGACACAGCCCCATTTATAAATTTTAAGAACATTTTTTATTGAATTGGTTCTAATCCAGCACATAAAAATCTCTGAGGCTGGACAAACTCCAATTTAGGCAAAATCTCGTTTATAAATTACATCGAAGTGGGAGCTATGTGAAAAGTTTAACCACATTTTCCAATCGAATTATTTGCAATTCAGTACATGGGGTTCTCCGATGCTGGACAACAACCATGCAAAAAATTATGGACATAGGTCCAAATTTCGGTATAGTCCCCTTTATAAATGACATCGAAGTGGAGGATTTTTGCGCGTTTTAACCAAATTTTCCAAGGGAATTTCCCACAATTCGACATATGGCATTCTAGGAGGCTGTTCAACCTCCATGCAACGTATTATGGTGCTGGACAACCACCATGCAAAAAAATATGGGCATAGGTCCACATTTCGTCATAACCCCCTTTATAGGCATCGAAGTGGAGGATTTTTGCATGCAACGAATATGTACATAGATCCACATTTCCGCATAGTCCCCTTTTGTAAATGACATGGAAATGGAGGTCTTTTGAAGATTTTCGGTACATTTTCCAACCAAATTTGTTGTAATTCGGCACATAGAGTTCTCGGAGGCTGTACAACCTCCGTTGAAAAAAAGTTAAACGTAGGTACATATTCCGGCATAGCCCTCTTTATAAATAGTATCGAAGTTCAAGCTTTTTGAGAATTTTAAGCAGGTTTTTTAATAAAATGGGTTCTAATTCAGTACATGGGGTTTTCGGAGTCTGACACAGGTCCACATTTAGGCATAGCCCCCTTTATAACGGACATCAAAGTGGAAGCTTTTTGCAAATTTTAACCAAATTTTCCAAGAGAATTCCCTACATTTCGACATATGGCGCTTTGGGAGGCTATTCCACCTCTATGCAACGAATTATGGGCATAAGTCAACATTTTTCAGAAAAATCTTCAGTTATTGTGTCCTATAATGTTTTTCTATTGAAAACGCCTCAGTTCTAGGGTTCTGTAAAAACATCAGTTCTGGGTTTATGCGAATTTTTTCTATGGGAAAACCTCAGTTTTTTTCTATAAAAACCTCAATTCTGGGGTCTTGAAAATTTGTCTCTAAAAAAATAACAGTTCTGGGGTTCTGAGAATGATTCTATAGTATATATATATGGTTCTGAGATTTTTTTCTAAAAAATCCTACAGTTCTAGGGTCCTCAGAAGTTCACATAAGTCCACATTTTATAGAAAAATCTTCAGTTATGGGGTCTTGAAATGTTTTTCTATAGAAAACACCTCAGTTCTAGGGTTCTGTAAAAACATCAGTTCTGGGTTTATGCGAATTTTTTCTATGGGAAAAGCTTTAGTCTTTTTCTATAAAAAAACCTCAATTCTGGGGTCTTGAAAATTTGTCTCTAAAAAATCACAGTTCTGGGGCTCTGAGAATGTTTCTATAGGCTATATATATGGTTCTGAGATTTAAAAAAAAACCTACAGTTCTAGGGCCCTCAAATGTTCTAGAATCCTGAGAATTTTTCTAAAGAAAATAACACAGTTCTAGGCTTCAGGAATTTTTATACCCTTCACCACACTGTGGTACAGGGTATTATGTCTTTGTGCATATGTTTGTAACAGGCAAAAGGAAACGAGATAGACACATGGCTCCTTTTGAGAATATGCATAGAATCACTTTCTAAGACGATTTATGCATGTCCGTCCGTCTGTCTGTCTGTCCATGTTAAATTGTAAACAAAGTACAGGTCGCATTTATGATCCGAGTTGGATGAAATTTGGCATAGGTCACTTATTCGGCCCAAGGACGAACCCTATTGAAATTGGGAAAAATCGGTTCCGATTTAGATATAGCTCCCATATATATATATTTAACCGATTATATGTCAACGGTCCCTATATATCTTTCGATTTGTCCCTATATATCTTTCGATCGAAATTTGGTACAGCCTAAACATTTAGGTCTAGAATGATGTCTGCCAAGTTTCGTGAAAATCGGTCCAGATTTAGATATAGCTCCCATATATAATTTCGTCCGATTTCATGTAAATGGTGTCCCAAAGTCCCTATATATCTTTCGATTTGCACAGAATTTGGCATAACGTACTGAATTGAGCCTAGACTGATGTCTGCCCAGTTTCGAGAAAATCGGTCCAGATTTAGATATAGCTCATATATATAGTTTCGTCCGATTTCATGTAAATGGTGCACCAAAGTCCCTATATATCCTTCGATTTGACCGAAATTTGGTTTAGCCTAATCATTTAGGTCTGGAATGATGTCTGCCAAGTTTCGTGAAAATCGGTCCAGATTTAGATATAGCTCCCATACTTAGTTTCGTCCGATTTCATGTAAATGGTGCCCCAAAGTCCCAATATATCTTTCGATTTGCACGAAATTTGGCATAACGTACTGAATTGAGTCTAGAATGATGTCTGCCAAGTTTCGTGAAAATAGGTCAAGATTTAGATATAGCTCTTATATATAGTTCGTCCGATTTCATATAAATGGTGCACCGAAGTCCCTATATATCCATCGATTTGCACGGAATTTGGCATAACGTACTTAATTGAGCCTGGAGTGATGTCTGCCAAGTTTCGAGGAAATCGGTCCAGATTTCTATATAGCTCCCACATATAGTTTCGTCCGATTTCATGTAATGGTGCCCCAAAGTCCCTATATATCTTTCGATTTGCACGAAATTTGGCATAACGTACTTAATTGAGCCTAGAATGATGTCTGCCAAGTTTCATGAAAATAGGTCCTGATTTAGATATAGCCCCCACATATATTTTTGTCCGATTTCATGTAAATGGTGCACCAAAGTCCCTATATATCCTTCGATTTGCACGGAATTTGGCATAACGTACTTAATTGAGCCTGGAGTGATGTCTGCCAAGTTTCGAGAAAATCGGTCCTGATTTCTATATAGCTCCCACATATAGTGTCGTCCGATTTCATGTAAATGATGCACCAAAGTAGCTATATATCTTTCGGTTTGCACGAAATTTGGGCCTAGAGTGATGTCTGCCTTGTTTCGTGAAAATCGGTCCAGATTTAGATATAGCTCCCTTTTATTATAGATTGATTTTAGGTAATTGACGCACCAAGGAACCAATAGGAACAAAACGTTCTGAAATTAGTATAACCTAACCTGTGACAAGTTTGTTTGATTGACATCAAATTTTGCACAACGTACAAAATTGAGCATATAATTACGTAGTTGCGTTTTCTACAAGTACAGGCATAGCCCAACGGATGACCTATTTATACTTGTTTGAGGTCGATTTACATACTTTTGTGGATAGAACTAGGTAGATTCACATTTAGATAAATATCACATATTTTATTTCATCCAATTTCATGTTAATAGTCACTACTTTCCTTACTGGTTTCTATATTGAAATTTCAGTTATAGGGCCTGAGATTTTTCCATAAAGTTTTGCATTTGGGATCCCGAGAATTTTTTATAGAAAACACCTCAGTTCTATGGCATATATATAGAAAAAACATCAGTCCGATATTTTCAGTTCTTGTTTATTAGAAAAACCCTCAGTTGTTTATCCTGGGATATTTTTATCGAAACATCTTCAGTACTGGGGTCCTAAGAATTTGTTGTATTGAAGAAAACGCCAGCTTTGTTGGTCTTGTGATTATTTTCTATAACCATTGGCCAGAGATTTGTTAATTGGGAAAAACATCAGTCCTATGAACTTTACGTTTCGTATTCCACTTTTTTTCTTTGCAAGATATTTGGTCCTGAGAATTTGTGTGTAGGTGACATCCATGTTACGAAGATGTAAAAGAAATTAATTCCCCTCACAATAACAAGTAATGTATAGTGAAGTAATCTATAGTCATTGTTTGCCTTAAATCCAATATAAAAAATCATCTTAATAGAATTTTCGGATGTTGTCATCAACACGTGTTCGAAATCTCAAAATGAAAACAAGTAAAGTTTTTCTCTTAAAGATTTATTCAATTATTTTCTTAGAATCCCCTTAAGGAGCTTCAAGAAAAAAAATAAACACAGAAACAGGATAAAACACTTCATATTCATACACTTGGCATGCATACACACATACCAAAGGCAGAGTACAAAAAAATCACAGACGAATTATAACGTTACGGTTCAAGGAGTCAAAAACAACAACAAACAATCAAATGAATGTACCAAGGAATTTCATACAGAACAATGAAATTCAAATAAACAACAAAAACGTGTTCCATTCATGACACATCCTTCATGCATACCTACTTACCTCTTTACGAAATAAAAACCATGTCCAGTTGGTATTGGCATAAGTACCGGAAGCTTTTGGGTGGAAAAAACAATCAAACATTTCACATGTCAATACAGAGAAAACGACACACACATACACATGTACTTACACGAATTAAGAAATAAGTCATGCATTCGCAAGGATACTAAGGAATGTTGTTCGGGCTTTTGAATGATTTGACATGTTTCTATATATCAGTCAGTGTCGATTTCATTTGTACATTGTTTTGATAGCTACTTAGAAAGGTAAAGAATATTTAATTGAGCAGCATTGATATGCGTAGCTATACTGACATTCCTTTGTTCCCAAATATATATGGAATTCTATAAAAAACAATCATGTCAAATATTTTGTGTTTGTTGGGCAGATCTATAGCCAAATTATAATGTGTCGGGTATTTTTAAATAGAACGTAAAATTTATTACAAAAAATAATTCACTTAAGGGGACCCCCCCCATTCTCGGGGTCAAAATTTTTGTTTATATAATTCGAATCAACACTGATTAAAGAAGGTCTCTACAAAATTTCAAGTGAAAATCTCAAGAACTCTTGAAGATATATCCGATTTATTGTGTCAGCATCAAGTGACGACTGAAGGGCTAATAATCCAATCGTTTCCAAATTTTGCAACGTTTCTCTGGTAGTGTATAGCTCTCGTATGAACTAGGATAAAGCCAATCGGTGAAGATCTTCCTTATTTGTTAACTTGACTTTTGGTCAAAAATCGGCGATTTTCCAAAAATATTTTTCAAAGGTCCGCCATTTTGTTAATTTTAGACCGAGGTCAAGAATCCTAGTTCATACGAGAGCCAGACATGTACTCTTTCTAACACCGTTGGAATTTTCGGATTCCGATGATCCAGTGTGGAGTTATCATGCCCGCCATCCAAAATAAGGACTTTTCTTTAATTACAAAAAAACTACAACAAAACAACAACAAAATTTTTTTGTAAATTATTTTTCTTCTTTTTTAAATCTTCAAATATATATGTGCAAAGTTACAAACCTTACAAACCTGTAAAATTAATTTGGATCCATAAACATGTCATTCTGCAACCAATATTAATTTTTCATTTGGTCAAATATAAAAGCTATATTTAAATCTGAACCGATTTTCACGAAACTTAACACACATCGTTCTAGACCCAATTCAGTACATGGGAGCTATATCTAAATCAGGAGACTTTTTTAGGAGACTTTTTCTTACATCATTCTAGACCTAATTCATTACGTTATGCCAAATTTCGTGCAAACCTAAAGATATATACGGACATTGATGCACCATTTACATTAAATCGGTCGAAAATATATATGGGAGCTATAAGTAAATCTGAATCGATTTGGGACAAATAAATAAGCTGTGTTTACAATTTAACATGAGCAGACAGACGGACGGACGGGCATGTATAAATCGACTCAGAAAGTGATTCTATGCAAAGAAACCATGACCCAATCTCGTTTCCTTTTGCCTGCTACAAACATATGCACAAAGACATAATACCCTATACCACAGTGTGGTAAAGGGTATACAAAGGACAATATCAAAACAGTTCAGAGAAAAAATTTATCTTCGCCGGAACTCTGAAATTTCAAATGGAAAATTTCCTGCAAATATGTCGTTTACCCTCCAAGAAAATACGTTTCCCTTATATGGGAAAATTTGGAACAATTTACCCATTTTAGCAAGGTTGTTTTTTTCGCACCTTACAAAAACACCGGAATCATAGGCCAATTCTTTGTTAAAACTTAAATATCTTCAAAATACCAAATGTGGAACTGGGTATTGAGATATGAAACTATGACAAGAACTATATAAAAAAAATTCTGTGAGAGTGCTTTTTGACCTCCAAGAATGGGGATGCAAAAATGCGGTTTCATTATATGAAAACCAGCAAGGAAAGTTCAAAAGTTGGATAGGACCGACTATATAATATCCTTCACCACTTTGGGTAACAACAATATCCTGTAGATAGAACTGATAATAGCATCTTCGGACGGCCATTGAAATGGCATCGAACGAAATGAAATGTGTGATGTGCATAGATATTTGAACTAATATAAAACAACCCATACACATACCAATCTGAAATCTATAAAATATTGTGTATCAATCGGGCTTTAGTTTTTTGGTGTACCAGTTTTTATACCCTACACAACTATGTTGTCAGGGTATTATAGCTTTGTGCAGCCCCAGAAGTTTGTAACGCCGCGAAATATTGGTCCTAGACCCATCTCGACTAGCTGAGTCGATCTAGACATTTGTGTCCGTCCGTCCGCCTGTCCATTATAATTTGTAAACACGATACAGGCCACAGTTATGGACCAATCTTCACGAAATTTTGCATGCAGAATGGGTTCTGGCCAATGAAGACCCCTATTGTTTTTGGGAAAGATCGGTTAATATTTAGGGGATGAAATGGACCAAATACTAAATTTTTGTCGGTTTTTCTGGTCGCTCCAGAAGCCGCAATAATGGCCCGAACATCGTGAAATTTTGCATGGAGAAGGGGATCGGGCCAAAGAATAAGCATCCCTTTTTTGATAAAGATCGGTTAATATTTAGCGGGTCAAATGGACCCTGATTTTTGTGTGAAAAATTACAAAAATTTGTATTTTATAGCGTATATGTTTACCCCTGAAGGACATAGACCCGAGAAGTTGATATTATATCCAAGAGGAGTGGTTGACCTTTAAATTAATACCAATTATATTGTTGTTTGTGCTCGGATGTGGGAGTTATTTACAGGTATATCCGTATTCATATATTAGTTAGTAACCCATTACCACACTAGATGGCGGAAATATACCGCTGATCGCTTTGAAATGTTCCATTAGGTTCCAGTTATGGTCAAGGACAACGCCTATAATTTTCGGTGATGATCAGATAATAATTTTGGAATGAAGTGGACCGAAAACTTAATTTTTGTGTTATTTTCGAGTCGATCAATAGACCACAAATGAAAGCCGGACATCACAACACAACCCACGGTGAAGGGAATCTGAACAATAGCTGTACTGAATACACGTAATATTCGGAAAATATGTCAGTGTGAGGAAGAGGAGCTGTTTACCTCTAATCGGACAAGAGGGTGCCAATATCGCGAAATATTGCCCAGTATTCGAATAAAATCCGCAGAAAATTTCAGTTCCGTGGTAGTTGTGTAGGGTATCGTATGGTCGGCCCCGTCCGACTATACTGCTCCGCTCACTGGTTTTTTTTTAAATCGAACAAAATTATGTATAGAAGCTATATGCAAATCTCGACCTAATTGAGCAACCGTGCCATACACCATTTGGTATGCTGCAGCACAGTGCGCTGTCCAAAATTTTATCCCGATCGGAGAAACGTTTATTGCTTGATGCACAATTTGCATTCATTCAGATGGAAATACAAAGCGGCTATAAGGACATCTGACTATATTTAACAAATTCTAATACACGATATTCTAGGTTCTATGTGGTACGTGTACACAAATTCGTCCCAATCGGACAAACGTTAGTTATTTGGAACACCATTTAGATTAAATCGCATAAAACTATATATGGAACCTACATCTAAAGCTGAACCGATTTCAAGAAATTTCACTTCTAATTCAATATATCATGTAAGCGAAAAAAGCACCTCGGTGCACCATTTGTGTATCTTTATATGGGAACTATATCAAAATCTAAACCGATTTCAACAAAATATCGCGGACCTAAATCTGGACTTACAACGATTTTTGCAAACCTTAATACACATCACTTTAAACTCAATTCAATACCCTCTGCTAAATTTCGTGTAAATCGAACAGAAATATAGTTATAGAGTTATTTCTAAAGCCGAACCTTAAAACACATCATTCATTACTCAATTGCATTCCATATGTTTCAATCGGGTCAATATTAGGAGATTGTTGCACCTATTTTAAAAAATCCCAGGTATGGCTTTGTCAACATTGGATTTTGAGTCTGAGTTTGCGGTTGAATCTGATGTTGAATACTTTAGAAAGGAAGAAAGTATGCATTTTTGTAACATATAACACCGGTTATGTATCTAGAATCCACATTGGCATATAATATTTGGTAATTTATGTGAATTAGTTGCTTTCTTTTCTCCAATCCTTGCCTTCCAAATCTGAATGTAGACAGCGTTGGGCACGTAGTTCGGCGAACCTTTTGTCTTCTTTGTTCTCCGCGATGTAAAAGATACCACACTTCTTCGCCAGCAAGGTCTTTGTCCGGAGACTTCGAGCATAAACTGTCATAAACTCGCTGCACCAACCTCTGGCTAAGACCGCTGTCGTTTGTTGTAAAGGAATGTATATATTCCCACAAACTTGAGATTAAGGAGACAAAGCTTGCTACTATTATTCTCAGGGCTTCTATACTCACTGAATACTCCAATCCCGGATAATCCCGCTTAAATACACAGATTTTTAGATCGATGGGTATCCTCCGTGAACCAGGTGCTCCATTATCTTATTATTGACCGCAACTCTATCATAAGATGACGGGTCTTTACTAATTTTTACTACCCTATTCCGAGTTCCATGTACGCTCGTCTTCTGTATAATATAACTAACGTCGCCATCTTCGCTCATCTTTCACTTTATATATTTTTCACATTGGCATTCGTCTACTTTCTCCGGCGTTCTAGCACTGCGGTGTTAGTCTTATCCTAGTGTTCAAACTCCGAATAGGAGTCCCCGTCTGTCTCGGAAGCTTGCATCAAAATTGCTATCGATCTTAGACATAGATCACGTTTTGCCCATTGCCTGCTGCTAGAAACTTTACTCTCCTTAATTGAGCGATTTAGTTGATTTTGCTGAGATCCACCAACAACTCCAAATTATAATTCTATCGTATTGAAAATGTGATTAAAAACCTTCCAATTTATTAAAGCAATAGAATAAAGAATTTGAATGTGATTTCTTATTTCAATAGTTCACAATTATTGTCGATTTCCGAATTACTCAATTTATTTTCATACATTAGCCACAAAAACTTTTCAAATTACTAATCTTTAAAAACATTTATTTTAAATTAGTTTCCCATTATAATTACAATCCATCTTAAAATTTGAAACACATATGATACACGTATCCTTGAACAAAAGAATACAAATCATATCCTTCAAAAGATTACAAATTTTAATCTCTTATTTTTTATCAGTAAAACAATTTTTTAATAATGGGTTCTTAAAGCTTTAAAACTTTTTTGACAATGAACACATGGAAAACAATACTTAAATTTCGATACAAAATAATCATAATTGTCTGCAAAAAAAAAGAAAAAAACAAATATTGAAAAGAACTGCCAGGAGTAAACTTTTCATAAATAAAACCAGCAATAACAGTAACAAAAATTCCAAAATAAATACAAAGATTTCCTAAAACAAATTAAATTGAAAAACTTTTCCTTTTCATTGGCTTAACTTTATGTCTTAATGCCGACACAATTCCATCATCATATGAGTTGGAACGAGTGTGTGTGTGTGTGTGTGCGAGTGTCTGTGCGGAGAAGAACTTCTTAAAATCTCAAACAAATTTTAAACAAACAACCTTTTTTCTGTGCAGAAGAGCACTTCACAAAACGACAATCAAATTTAAGTACCACGAATAAGTGAATGTGACCCAGTCTGGAATTTGGAAGGGAAACTGATTTAAAAGTAACGACATAATTGTTGACTTATTTGGCATCGGGCCCACATGACTGCCATTGGAAAAAAGTGAATTTCGAACAAATGGCTAAACAAAAATCTCATAAGGAAATATTTATGGATAAAATGGTTGCATATAGAAAAGGCAAAAACAAAAAAAAAAAAAAAAACAAAGTAGAATACCACGACAACAAAACGGAAGTGTCCGTATTGTAATTTCTGCAATAGCACCCAAAAATGTCAAACGACAGTGTTTTAAAACATGTACCAATGTTGAACGGTTTTTTGGCAACGTGTTTTTTTATTGTATTATTTTTAATGTAAGTTTATGTTAGGCCAAGATGTCTTGACCAACAATTTAAGGGTCGCAATATCCAATCTGTGTGCCAATTAAATTTTGTTAATAAACTACGTCTATCAATTCTGGAAAAACATGGCATTGTCGTGGACGATGACTATTGTTATTAATATATATTATGTTGGGGAAAAAGAAATTCATTATTTTTTCGTCGAAAATGTCGAAAAATTCGGACAAATTATCATAAAACTTTTTTAAACCATTTACACAAAGCTGGATTCAAAAAGAAGCTTGATGTTTGGTTGCCACACCAATTAACAGAAAAAAAGGATGGATCGAATTTCCATCTGCGAAGCCATGGCCAAACGGAATGTGCTAAACCAATTTCTTAAACGGATGGTGACTGCAGATGAGAAATGGATCACATTCGATAACCCTGTGCGAAAACGATCGAGGTCAAAGAGCGGCGAAGCACCTCAAACGATAGCCATATCAAGACTAACGGTCCGGAAGGTTCTGCTATGCATTTGGTGGGACTTGAAGGGGATTACTTATTTGAGTTGCCTCATATGGTCAAACGCTAAATTCTGATCTTTACTTTCAACAACTGGACCGGTTAAAGATAGTAATTGACTAGACACGGCAGTGACTTTCCATAAAATTCGGGAGCTTGGTTGGGAAGTTTTTATGCATCCGCCATACAGTTTGGGCTTGGCACCAAGCGATTAACACTTTTTTTTGCATTGCAACATTTCTATAATGATAAAAATATCGACTATAGAAATGCAGCCGAGCGCCACACTCAGAGCCTACTAGCTATAAATAGAAACCGATTACAGCCACCAGCTATACCTAAATCAGCCCAACGGAACTAGTTCCAAAACACCGAAAGGATAACCAAGGAACCGAATAACTACATAATCTAAACAATAACGAATTGAAATTTTACCACTCGTGTTTTAACTTAAAATTGTTGGTTCCTTATATTGACTGAGCTTACTTCAGCTTTAGATAATACCATTCGTTATAACTATCAGTTATAAATATTGGCACCATCTTTGCATATAGCTTCAAACATGCAGAATGAATCAAAAATTCTAAGTACATCTTTTAAGGACCTAAGATACTCCTAAAAGTATACCTGGAATCAATCTTTAAGTCAATTGTCAGTTGACAAAATTTAAATGAACCTGAAATTGCTGAAAATCGGACCAGATTTAGTTATAAACCCCTTTTATGTACATTCACCTCTGCTTTTATGTAAATTATGCGCGAAAAAGGTAACATCTGTTCAGGGCCTACAGTCAGGGGGGTGACCACGCCCGATCTTTTTGGGGTTCTACTGAAAATAGCTTTGGCTATGATCCTGACAGAAGGTTTTAGCTTAGCGCGGGTGTTAAGGCCCTAGGTCTGTGGATCTAGCCAGGCAGTTGGTGTTGGGCCTTCGGAGAGCATCGTGATGGAGGTGGTATACATCCAAAGCGCGGGTAGATTTTAGACTCGGTTGTGATCAAGAGGAGTTATATTTATCTGCATATATTTGGCTTAGCCCAAAATTATGTGATATAGTTGACTGTCCACCGCAAAGTCATGGACGCTAGAGCTTGACATTTTTGCCGAAGGCAAACATACCTTTTAATACACCAATCAGCTTATCGTGCGTATGTCCTTTACAAATTGTAATCAAAATACACGTCGCAATTACAGAATAGTATAAAACGTTTCATGAAAATCTCGTTCGAATAATATTACTTTTTGAGTATGGAAACTTCATGTAAAGTTCGGCCCGAACCAACATATCGCATTTTTATACCCTCCCACAAATGTGGACACGATATGTGTGTCTGTCTATCCATCTGATCGTCTTTTGAAGTTACGATACAGATCGCAATACTAAAGAGAAAGATAGCTCTGAAAAGTTGCATAGACATTGGTAGTTCCTCTAAGATGTTTGGTATTTAAAATTGGATATTTCGGTGCCAATATATGGTATTTTGGGATTTATGGGCACGTATATATATATATATATATATATATATCTGAACCGATTTCAGGGAAACTTGTCAGAGACTCATTTATATTACTTCAGTACATTGACTTAATTCAGTACTTTATACTAAAATTCGTGCAAGTCGTGTAATTGGTGCACCAATTACATAAAATCGAACGAAAATATATATGGGAGCTATATCTAAATCTGAATCGATGTCCACGAAACGTTGCACACATCATTCTAGACTTAATTCAGTACGCTATACTAAATTTCGTGCAAATCGAAAGATACATAGGGTCTTTGGTACACCATTTACATTAAATCGGACGAAAATATATATGGGAGCTAGATCTAAATCTAAACCGATTTTTCCCAATTTGAATAGGGTTTGTCCTTGGGACAAACAAATGAGCTGTGCCAAATTTCATCCAATTCGGATCATAAATGCGACCTGTACTTCTCTGCATATTCTCAAAAGGAACTATGGGTCTATCTCGATTGTTTTTGCATGTTACAAGCATGTGCACAAAGACACACAGTGGTACAGGGTATTAGTACCACAGTGTGGTGAAGGGTATAATAATTAAAATTGACCATAGTTTCAGGTTAGCCCCCATTATAGGGTTACCCCCCAATATTCGGTATTTTGGAGATTTGGAACACGATTTTCCACCGAATTGTCTTTAATTAGGAATATGTGTTATCGTTGATATTAATATTGACTCAAATTTCTGGTTAGCCCCTATATAAAGGTAACCGCAATAGTCGGTATTTAGCCAATTTTTTAACCAAATTGTTTACAATTTAGTATTTTGGATTCTAATTTTATAGCATATCTCCCTACTAAACATTATTAATATTTACCCAAATTTCTGAGTAGACCCCATATAACTGTACCACCAATATTCGTACTTTTGGTGCTCATGACATAATTACAATAATATCATGAGCACCTTCTACAGTTCTTGGCATTTGACTCACTGCATTCCGATTCCGAAATAATATTTTAATTCACTGTCCACAACTAAATATGTCCATCGCTCGTTACTCTGCAATTTTAGTTGACACAATGGTGTTGTGCTCCGGATGCCTGCTGTTTGCTAAGTAATACAGAAGCACACAATTGGATAAGAAACAAGATATCTATTACAAAGTCCACCTATAAGGAACAAAAAATTAAATTTTTTGGCAAACTATTTTACTGGAATGGAAAATATTTCTATATCACAGAAAACAGAATATATTTTCAACAAGATAATATTCCCATCCGACATTCCTCATATGATTTACTCTGATGGCCATTTGGCTGGTTGCCTTTTATAGTTTCCAGGGAATTATTTAAAATGCAATCAAAAAAGATTGATTCTAAATTTTTTAATAATAAAATTCCTTCAAATATATTTAATAAAAAAAGAAAGAAACAGAAAAAATATCAAATTGTACTATTCCACGAAATCAATTTTAATAAAACAAAATAAAAATTTAAGACAGATACAAACAAATTTATATGAAAATTTCATTTGAAATTCATATTTGACTAGCTGAAAAACAGAAACCGAAACCAACAGCAACTACGACGACGACAACGACATTATTTATCAGTAGCTATTCATGAATTTATCATCATTAGAGTTTCCTTGGTGATTGTCATTTATCAGGTTGGTGTCGCCTAATAAATGTGAATAGTTGATAATAATTACCATGTTACAATCTCCAAATAGGAGGTTTAACATATCACCCAGCCTACGAACGTCGTGGCTTGTTTTCGTTCGGAATGTCTTAAATACCCAAGGGGAGAGATGAAGAGAAAGAAGGAGCCGGCACGTACGTTGTAATAAAACTGGTAGTCTTGATGTTTATGAAAACTTTGACAACAGGACAGAAGCCAGATTGAAAAAAAAAACAAAAACTGAAAAATTAATGAATGGGAATGGTCTAGTTTTCTTCATGGTGCATGGTTCAAAAATGAATGGCCATAGTCAATTATTGGAGAGTACACTGAGAAAAGCCAGTTAGAAAGTATCAGTCGTTGAAGTGGGGACTGAAATTCAATTTAGGGATATTGATATCTAGTTTTGGTTCATCTGATCCCAACTCAAGATAGGTTAGTAAGCTTAGCTCGGCAGTTGAATGGTGCTATGGGTAGTGTGGTCCTGGTCCATATGCTATGCATGAAATTAACATAGTGCTCAATATGATTTGAGGCGGTTGCCACATCTTGTTCGAATTCTAGTCTGTTGCTATGGGTAGGGGGATCGATTCCGAATACATCATTTATACGACATTGTTTTACTGCCTAGGCGACTGCATCTGTGTAAGTGTCATTCACACGAGATATGGTATCCTGTGATATCCTGATGATGAAAACCAGTAAGATATATTCAACAGATGAATCCTAACAGACTTTGAAGGACCATAAACACAAAAATGGTTCCATTAACATGTCATTTCTGCAACCTATATTAAATTTTTCTTTTGGTCAGATATAGAGTTGCTATAGATATAGTATATATATATATATATATATAATGTGAACCGATTTCAATGAGACTTGCCAGAAATTAACTTGTACAAAATTGTGTGACAATCGGACAAACTTTGTGTCTTTAATGCACAAATTACATAAAATCGAAAGAAAAGATATATTGGAGCTATATCTAAATTTGAACCGATTTTCAAGACACCTAACACACATCAACCTAATTCATTACGGTATGCCGTGCAAATCGAAAGATATATATTGACTTTGGTGCACAATTTACAATAAATCGGAGTTAAATATATATGGGAGCTATATCTAAATCTGAACCGATTTCAGGAGACTTGACACACATCAGTCTAGAACAAATTCAGTACGCTGTAACAAATTTCGTTCAAATCGAAATATATATGGGACTTTGGAACACCATTTACATAAAATCGGACGATAATATATATGGGAGCTATATCTAAATCTGGACCGATTTTCAGGAAACTTGACACACATCAGTCTAGACCTACTTCATTACGCTATGCCAAATTTCGTGCAAATCGAAAGATATGTAGGGACTTTAGTACACCATTTACATTAAATCGGACGAAAGTATATATGGGAGCTGTATCTAAATCTGAACCGATTTTTCTCAATTTCAATAGGGTTCGTCCTTGAGCCAAATAAGTGACCTATGCCAAATTTCATCCAATTCGGATCATAAATGCGACCTATACTTTGTTATACCCTTCACCACACTGTGGTACAGGGTATTATGTCTTTGTGCATATGTTTGTAACAGGCAAAAGGAAACGAGATAGACACATGGTTCCTTTTGAGAATATGCATAGAATCACTTTCTGAGTCGATTTATGCATGTCCGTCCGTCCGTCCGTCCGTCCGTCTGTCCATGTTAAATTGTAAACAAAGTACAGGTCGCATTTATGATCCGAATTGGATGAAATTTGGCATAGGTCACTTATTCGGCCCAAGGACGAACCCTATTGAAATTGGGAAAAATCGGTTCAGATTTAGATATAGCTCCCATATATATATTTAACCGATTTAATGTAAACGGTCCCTATATATCTTTCGATTTGCACGAAATTTGGTACAGCCTAATCATTTAGGTCTAGAATGATGTCTGCCAAGTTTCGTGAAAATCGGTCCAGATTTAGATATAGCTCCCATATATAGTTTCGTCCGATTTCATGTAAATGGTGCCCCAAAGTCCCTATATATCTTTTGATTTGCACGAAATTTGGTATAACGTGCTGAATTAAGCCTAGAGTGATGTATGCCAAGTTTGGAGAAAATCGGTCCAGATTTAGATATAGCTCCCATATATAGTTTCGTCCGATTTCATGTAAATGGTGCCCCAAAGTCCCTATATATCTTTCGATTTGCACGAAATTTGGTACAGCCTAATCATTTAGGTCTAGAATGATGTCTGCCAAGTTTCGTGAAAATCGGTCCAGATTTAGATATAGCTCCCATATATAGTTTCGTCCGATTTCATGTAAATGGTGCCCCAAAGTCCCTATATATCTTTTGATTTGCACGAAATTGGGTATAACGTGCTGAATTAAGCCTTGAGTGATGTATGCCAAGTTTGGAGAAAATCGGTCCAGATTTAGATATAGCTCCCATATATAGTTTCGTCCGATTTCATGTAAATGGTGCCCCAAAGTCCCTATATATCTTTCGATTTGCACGAAATTTGGTACAGCTTAATCATTTAGGTCTAGAATGATGTCTGCCAAGTTTCGTGAAAATCGGTCCAGATTTAGATATAGCTCCCATATATAGTTTCGTCCGATTTCATGTAAATAGTGCCCAAAGTCCCTATATATCTTCTGATTTGCACGAAATTTGGCATAACGTACTGAATTAAGCCTAGAGGGATGTCTGCCAAGTTTGGAGAAAATCGGTCCAGATTTAGATATAGCTCCCATATATAGTTTCGTCCGATTTGATGTAAATGGTCCACCAAAGTCGCTAAATATCTTCCGATTTGCACGAATTTTGGCATAACGTACTGAATTGAGTCTAGAATGATGTCTGCCAAGTTTCGTGAAAATAGGTCCTGATTTAGATATAGCTCCCATATATAGTTTCGTCCGATTTCATGTAAATGGTGCACCAAAGTCCCTATATATCCTTCGATTTGCACGAAATTTGGCATAACGTACTTAATTGAGCCTAGAATGATGTCTGCCAAGTTTCGTGAAAATCGGTCCAGATTTAGATATAGCTCCCTTTTATTATAGATTGATTTTAAGTAATTGACGTACTAAGGAACCAATTGGAATAAAACGTTCTGAAAGTTGTATAACCTAACCTGTGACAAGTTTGTTTGAAATCGCTCAATATTTGGATAGAGCTTCCATATATATTTTCGCCCGATTTCTAGTAAATTGGGCATCAAACTCCTCATGTTAGTCAGATTGACATCAAATTTTGCACAACTTAAAAAATTGAGCATAGAATTACGTAGTTGCGTTTTCTAGAAGTGCAGACATAGCCCAACGGATGACCTATTTATATTTGTTTGAAGTCGATTGACATACTTTATGGATAGATCTAGGTAGATTCACATTTAGATAAATATCACATTTTTTTCATCCAATTTTATGTTATAGTCCTGCTTAATATACCCATAGTGGTGAAGGGTATCATATAGTCGGCCCCGTCCGACTTTACTACTTTCCTTACTGGTTTACAATTTAAGATGGACAGACGGACATGCGTAAATCGACCCAGAAAGTAATTCTATGCATATTCTCAAAAGGAACCCTGTGTCTATCTCGTTTCCTTTTGCCTGTTACAAACATATGCACAAAGACATATTACCCTGTACCACAGTGTGGTGAAGGGTAAAAATACTATTCACAAGGCTGTGATAGGGTTGATCTCGACGATTACATCCATGCAAGTACTGCATCGACAACATTTGGTTGTGGCCATGTACCACCTCACGAATATGGCACGGTGGATTCCTAATAAGGCATTCTTAAGTTAACATAAATATTTTTCAAAGTGCATCCGTAGGCCGTTTTGCTTCCTCGAAAGATATTTAAATTAAATGCAAATAGGTAAAGTTTCTATAACCCGTGGCGCCTCTCCACTTCCCATGCTCGCACACACACACGTGTATGCAAAACTAAGGAAACTGAAAAACACTGCTCAACTTCAGTACAACAACTCAAATAGGCAAAAATAAAGGATTAGAAAAAAAATACTCCGAACACCAAACTTTTAAAGAAAAAAAAACCAAAAACCAATATGAATGCCTTTCGGCTATAAAAACCAGCAAACAACAAGTTCAGGTCTCCACTTTACTTTACAAATGTTTGTTGTTGTTGTTGTTGTGTTATACGCTTGTTTTAACTGTAGTATTTTGTTGTTGTTGCTGGTGTTCCTTTCCTACATTGATTTTTGCCAGGTTTGTTATTTGGACTGTGCGTTGTGATAGAGTTCGTTGACAGAGTGGATTTTTAGAGCAGTATACGAAGTTTGTCCTAGGGTTTGTGACCTCTTAAGGGAGTCTTTATAGACAAGATTAAGCACAAAAAATCTTTATACAAGATTTAAAGCTAAGGCATTCCATATAAACAGGCTAAAAGCGAGCTGAATGGAGTTTCTATTGACAAGCTGAATTGAGTTTTTATAGACGAACTGAAGATCAGGGGGTCTTTATAGGCGATATAAGGTTCAGGCGATCTGAAAGGAGTCTTTATAGACGAGCTGAAGGGAGTCTTTATAGACGAGCTGAAGCAGGGAGACTTTATAGACGAGATGAAGCAGGGAGTCTTTATAGACGAGATGAAGCAGAGAGTCTTTATAGACGAGCTGAAGCAGGGAGTCTTTATAGACGAGCTGAAGCAGGGAGTCTTTATAGACGAGCTGAAGCAGGGAGTCTTTATAGACGAGCTGAAGCAGGGAGTCTTTATAGACGAGCTGAAGCAGGGAGCAGGGAGACGAGCTGAAGCAGGGAGCAGGGAGACGAGCTGAAGCAGGGAGTGTTTATAGACGAGCTGAAGCAGGGAGTCTTTATAGACGAGCTGAAGCAGGGAGTCTTTATAGACGAGCTGAAGCAGGGAGTCTTTATAGATGAGCTGAAGCAGGGAGTCTTTATAGACGAGCTGAAGCAGGGAGTCTTTATAGACGAGCTGAAGCAGGGAGTCTTTATAGACGAGCTGAAGCAGGGAGTCTTTATAGACGAGCTGAAGCAGGGAGTCTTTATAGACGAGCTGAAGCAGGGAGTCTTTATAGA
Source organism: Musca vetustissima (assembly GCF_032173495.1). Taxonomy (NCBI): domain Eukaryota; kingdom Metazoa; phylum Arthropoda; class Insecta; order Diptera; family Muscidae; genus Musca; species Musca vetustissima. The sequence continues at coordinate 26,698 of NW_026884833.1, read as the reverse complement.
CGAGCTGAAGCAGGGAGTCTTTATAGACGAGCTGAAGCAGGGAGTCTTTATAGACGAGCTGAAGCAGGGAGTCTTTATAGACGAGCTGAAGCAGGGAGTCTTTATAGACGAGCTGAAGCAGGGAGTCTTTATAGACGAGCTGAAGCAGGGAGTCTTTATAGACGAGCTGAAGCAGGGAGTCTTTATAGACGAGCTGATGCAGGGAGTCTTTATAGACGAGCTGAAGCAGGGAGTCTTTATAGACGAGCTGAAGGGAGTCTTTATAGACAAGCTGAAGGGAGTCTTTATAGACCAACTGAAGGAAGTCTTTATAGACCAACTGAAGGGAGTCTTTATAGACCTTCTGATGGCAGGAGACTCTATAGACGATCTGAAGGCAGGAGTCTCTATAGACAAGCTGAAGGCAGGAGTGTCCATAGACGAGCTGAAGTCAGGAGTTTCTGTAGACGAACTAAGGGCAGGAGTCTTTATAGACGAGCTAAGGGCAGGAGTCTATCTGGATGAGCTGAAGGCAGGAGTTTTTATAGACGAGCTGAAGGCAGGAGTCTCTGTAGACGAACTAAAGGCAGGAGTCTATATAGACGAGCTAAGGGCAGGAGTCTATCTGGATGAGCTGAAGGCAGGAGTCCATCTGGATGAGCTGAAGGCAGGAGTCGTTATAGAAGAGCTGAAGATAGCATTTATAGACGAGCTGAAGGTAGTCTTTATAGGCGAGCTGAAGGGAGTCTTTCTAGACCACCTAAAGGGAGTCTTTCTAGATCAACTAAAGGGCGTATTTATAGAAGAGCTAAAGGGAGGCTTTATAGACAAGCAGAAGGTAGTCTTTATATACGTGCTGAAGGGAGGCTTTATATACGTGCTGAAGGTGGTCTTTATAGATGATGTATATTATAGAGACGAGTTGAAGGTAAACGATCCGAAGTTTGCCTCCATAGACTTTATATACGTGCTGAAGGTAGTCTTTATATACGTGCTGAAGGGGGTCTTTATAGATGAAGTATATTATAGAGACGAGTTGAAGGTAAACGATCCGAAGTTTGCCTCCATAGACGAGCCGAAAAGTGTAACAAGGTGAAGAAAGGGGGCTTTATAGATGATCTCAAGAGCAAGTCGTCCTTATAGAAGAATGGGCAGATTGTATTGCTCCTAAACGGCAGGGAGTGAATAGTCACCATAGAAGACCTGAAGGACAGAGAGTCTCTGTAGACAAGCTGAAATCTGAATATTCTCCGAATTGGCTCAACTCGTCGATTTTAATCTTGAAAATACATTTATTTCCACTGGTGCAGTGAAGGGTATTTACCAGTCTACCAAATCGAAAGTAACTCCATTTCGGAGTTATTTCAATTGAACTCGACCACTTGGCCAGTATATGTTCGGCATATGGTGGTGGGCTTTTTGCTTCTCTGGCTTAAAGGCTTAAATACAAATTTATAGATTTCAGCATTAAATTGAGTGCCACGCGCAATTTTGGTGCCACCATGTCGTTGAATTTTCCACAAAACCCACCGAAAAAATGCATTAATGGTGGGCTGAAATTGCAGCAGTACTGGCATTATCTATCGATCGTTGTCTGCGGCCACCATCATACAGATATTTAATTATCCCCCCTTCGGAAACAAAATCCAAACAAACCAAAAAAAAAAAATGAACTATTTCAAACAAATCAAACATACATTTAATTATTCTCTAATTTCGAGCAGAAAATAACAAAACCAACCGAAGAAACAAGTTGGAATGGGACCCATAGGCAGATACAACATACACACACATACCTGCATAGCTAACCAAACTCGCAGGCATTGTGTTTGTTTATTTACCTCCCCAAACAAAACCAAAAAAGTAAGAAAAACCCCCAAACGAAAACAAATAACCAAATGAATTTGGCCCCGCTTGGCGAAATGGAAAATATCGACTGGTATTGAACTGGATGGATGGATGCACTGCGATTGCAACCACTGGCAGTAGCAGCAGCAACAACAACAACGAGAACCCACCAAGCGGCACAAACATTTCAAGTGAAATGACAAATCGTCAACGTGAAAATCATTCAGGTGGTCTGTCTGTCGGTCGGTCGCTGAGTCGTTTGGTTTTCTGTTAGTAGCTCATTTTCAAATGTCGCCTCAGCTAGGAAGAGTAGTAGGATGACGTTAAACGTTTTTGCTAGCTTCGATGTAGTTACGCAGCAGACAAATGATTTGTAATAAATCATTTTGCGACTGTTTTTCCTTTTTTTATTAATTTATGGCAAAATGTAACGTCAAGCCTTTTGGCAGCTTGGCTACAAACGATCCATAATTGTTTGTGGTGGTCGGTCGGTCACCAAATGATCGCTGACCAGTCTAGGCAACAACTAGGCAATTATTTTATGATTGCAAGTAGCAACGAATTTCAGGTGATTAAAGTTGATTGCGCTACAGTGTCTTAGATTGTTGCTCATCAGCTAAGGTGGAAAATCTTTGATAAGGTGACACTAAGCTTTACAGCGTGCACTGGTTAATCCGCAGTGTTGTGAAAATTTATTTTTTTCTCGTATTATTGAGATTTTATGGACGTAATTGTAAAACTAAAAAGAAAATATGATTTCTACATATGAGGGGGATATGAGCTGGATGGGTCTTTATGGGCGGGCTAAAGTGAGTTAGATGGGTGAGGGAGTTACATGAATGAGCTAAATGGTCCATTGATTTTTTACAGAGAAACTGAAGAGATCAGCGAGTCTTTCTATATGAACTGTAGAGAGTATTTATAGACGAGCTGAAGGAAGTATTTATAAACGAGCTGAAGGGAGTATTTATAGACGAGCTGAAGGGAGTCTTTATAGACGAGCTGAAGCAGGGAGTCTTTATAGACGAGCTGAAGCAGGGAGTCTTTATAGACGAGCTGAAGCAGGGAGTCTTTATAGACGAGCTGAAGCAGGGAGTCTTTATAGACGAGCTGAAGCAGGGAGTCTTTATATACGAGCTGAAGCAGGGAGTCTTTATAGACGAGCTGAAGCAGGGAGTCTTTATAGACGAGCTGAAGCAGGGAGTCTTTATAAACGAGCTGAAGCAGGGAGTCTTTATAGACGAGCTGAAGCAGGGAGTCTTTATAGACGAGCTGAAGCAGGGAGTCTTTATAGACGAGCTGAAGCAGGGAGTCTTTATAGACGAGCTGAAGCAGGGAGTCTTTATAGACGAGCTGAAGCAGGGAGTCTTTATAGACGAGCTGAAGCAGGGAGTCTTTATAGACGAGCTGAAGCAGGGAGTCTTTATAGACGAGCTGAAGCAGGGAGTCTTTATAGACGAGCTGAAGCAGGGAGTCTTTATAGACGAGCTGAAGCAGGGAGTCTTTATAGACGAGCTGAAGCAGGGAGTCTTTATAGACGAACTGAAGGGAGTCTTTATAGACGAGCTGAAGCAGGGTGTCTTTATAGACGAGCTGGAGGGAGTACCTAGTGATGAGTTAAAAGTAGGATCTATAGATGAACTGAAAGGTGTCTAGGCGGATTCGTTCTCTATGGAAGATGTATTGAAGTCTCTACATAGGTTCTACATAGATGGGCTTGACAGGAAATAGGCCAAGGGGAGTTCATGTTATGTGAACTTAATAGAGGGGTCTTCTTATAGGAACCGGAGAAGAATAGGTCAACTGAGAGAGAGAGAGTTTTAATAGACGTTCTGAAGTAGAGACAAGCGGGCTGGAGTCTTCACAACGGAGCTAAAGTAGAACTAGAGCTGAACAGAGGTTCCAGGCCGTCTTTATTGAAGCTCTGTAGTAGAATTATATCCTCAGACTTAGGGCTAATGCGGATATATACACTTTGATACGGTGAAAATGTGCTTCATGGAAATATTCGTTTTAGACCCCATGTTTCTTTGGGCCAAATTCGTTTCAGAAAATTTGGAGTCGATTTACACATGTCCGTCTGTCCGGCTGGTGCGCACGATAACTCTCGAAAGGAATAAGTCGATTTCATCCAAACTTTTCACATCTTAATTCACTCCTTTTGGTTCCTACCTAAAAATTAATTGTATAGTAACACGCAAACGGACTATCCTATTTTAAGAAACTTTGTACAACCTATTACCTTTACCAAGCCTAGATCAAGCAGGAAGATGGGACCCATTGGTCCACTCCTTCTTGTACCTCCACCACAAATGGTCAAAATTTTCAATATTCAATATTTCAATATCAGGCGAATGGAATGTCCGATTTGAACCAATTTTACATAACCAATTATCTTTACCATGATAATAAAATTACCGATTTGAGCCAAATTTTGCACAACCTATTATCTTTACCAAGCCTAGATCAAGTCCGTAGGTGGGACCCGTCTCCCATCTCCTCTGGTACATCCCACAAAAAGGGTCAATATTATAAATTTGATCAACATAAAATCCAAATATTTTTTAATTAAACATATAACTCCGAAGACCTCCTCCGCAAACCATAGGGTGAGGGTATATATCTGTCGACAACACCGACAGGGAGTTTTTATACGTGCCGAAGACGCGTGTCTCCTTGTAGTCAGAAGCAATGTACTTTTATCGGAAACTTGAAGGGTGTATTCTCCTGAGTGATCTATATATGTTTTCTTTTGGTGCAGGAATAAAAAGACGCCATAGGATGCCAAGTCGAGGCATGACATATCTCATCCACATTTTGGCCGGTCGAAAATGGTTAGAGATGATGTGTGAGAGGTTGCATTGTCATGTTGCACAACGATTCGTCTTCTCTTTCTCGTTTATTGATTTTATTTATTTATTATTATTTTTTTAAAGACTTCCGATAAGCAAAATGTGGTGTATTATTCCGATTTGACTGTCCTACCCTGCTCCAGCTTAACAGTTGCTACACTATCAGTTTTGCAAAGAAACAGGAGACCAATTGTTTCGAAGTATTTCTTTCACGAAGAAACTTTTGTTGCATATGACTCGTCTTCGAAGAGCCACATGGTCGATTCCTATTTTTTCAGGCTCATAAACAATCCGTTTCTTTTGAAGATCCTATTAACGTTTCTTGAAGACCCACTATCGCTATGCAAGCGATCGTCAACTTGTGCGAGATTCGCAGTGATTAACTTTTTTACGATTAAGTGTTCATCTAATTGCAATGATTGGATGGTTATTCGCAATTCAATGTTTGACTACAGCCCCAATATAACGAGACCGTTCCTTTTTCGATTTTCTTACGATCGTTTCTACGTCATTAAGGGCAAACAACTTTTTCGCAGAAAATGTCTATGATGGGTTTTGAAGTTTTCGTTCATTACAGACATTGCTATGGCTCTAGTATCAAAATTCAACCGGGTGCAAAAGCTGTTTAGTGTATGTTTAAGTTTTGACCATAGGCTAATAATGAAAATTCGTCCCACCCCAACCAAATGTTACTTGTTAATACCTCCTCCTGGAAATCACCCTCTAATATGTTTAATATTTTTTCTCTCTGATTAGAGCTATTTTTATACCCTTTACCACAGTATGATACAGGGTATTATGTCTTTGTGCATATGTTTGTAACAGGCAAAATAAAACGAGAGAGACACATGGTTCCTTTTGAGAATATGCATAGAATCACTTTCTGAGTCGATTTATGTATGTCCGTCTATAGATGCTAAATTGTGTCGCATTTATGATCCGATTTGGATGAAATTTAGCACAAGTCACTTATTTGGCCCAAGGACGAACCCTATTGAAAATGGGAAAAATCGGTTCAGATTTAAGGTTAATGGTGTACCAAAGTCGCTATATATCTTTCTATTTGCACGAAATTTGGCATATACTACTGAATTAGGTCCAGAATGATGTGTGCCCAGTTTCGAGAAAATCGGTTCAGATTTAGATATAGCTCCCATATATAGTTTCGTCCGATTTAAGGTAAATGGTGCAACAAAGTCCCTATATATCTTTCGATTTGCGCGAAATTTGGCACAGTGCACTGAATTAGGTCCAGAATGATGTGTGCCAAGTTTCGAGAAAATCGGTTCAGATTTAGATATAGCTCCCATATATAGTTTCGTCCGATTTTAGGTAAATGGTGCAACAATTTCCCCATGTATATCTTTCGATTTGAGGTAAATGGGGCTCCAAAGTGCCTATATTTCATTCGATTTGCACGAAATTTGGCATGGGTTACTGAATTAGGTCCAAAATGATGCGTGCTAAGTTTCGTGAAAATCGGTTCAGATTTAGATATAGCTTCAATATATATTTTCGATATTTAATTTAAATTGTGCACTAAAGACCCAAAAATTGGCCGGTCGGCACACATTTGAGTGCAATGTACTGTTACTATAACCTTTCGTGTGTCAAGTCTTCTTGAAATTGGTTTAGATTTACATATACCTTCTATATATATTTTCGTCCGATTTTAAGTAAATGGTACACTAAAGGCCTATACAGACCCATACACGTACAGAAATTAATAATAATTATTTTGGTCTGTTCCCTTACTTTAAGAATCTACTCGATTTTACTATTTTCTTCGATATCATAAAGGAAAATTATTTATCGTAGTAAAAATTAGTAGATTCTTGCTGTACGGGAACAGACCAAATATCTAGCAAGTTTTCTTGAAATCGGTTCAGATTAGCTTCCATATATAATTTCGACCTATTCATGTTGACTGTACACCAAATAATCACATTTTAAACAGTGCATGTGCTTTAAATCTATTTACACAATTTAGAATAGGTTGCAGAATGGCATGTGTTGGAATTGATGTTAGTAGGTTTACTTATATATAAAGATCGCATATTTAAGTTCGTTCAATATCATGTCAATGTTCCTTAGAAAAAACGACGTCTGTTAGCATACATATGTAGAATATCCCCAAAGTGGTGAAGGGTATAATATAGTCGGCCCAGTCCGATTTTACTACTTTCCTTACTGGTTTATTTTAATCCAATTGAGAGTCAATTGATGATCTGTCTTTGCAACTTTCCAAGACACTGTGCCATTTTATACACTGATTTTCGTACATTAATCTGAACGTACATTAATATTCCAAAAAAAAAATAACAATATTTTATTTATAACAGAAAATTTGTTAAAACCTCTAATTACATTTATGGTAAAAATACTAAACTTTATCGTACGATTTTTGCCCGCAGTACTTAATCACTTTAAATATCAATTTACATACGAAAATTATTTATGTCACTAAAATACGCTTTCATTTTAGCACACAGCCATCACTTCATGCTCTAGTTCCTGTTGTTCTGATTTCATTTACATTTAGCCTTATTCGTCTTCTTCTTCTTCTTGATGTTCGCACAGCCTCCAGATAAATTCAATGACTTTTTTAGCCAATTAACATATTAATTGTATTAACAGCAGAAACAACAGCACTAACCAGGACAACGACGAGAGCAGTTGCATCAACATACCGCAGCAGCAGCACAGGAAAGCTGGCGGCAACCAAAGATTTCATTATATGTACGTACGTATGTAGGTATGCAAAAAAAAACAAAACTTTTCCTTTTTTGCATTTTCGTTGCACATACAGGATGTGTCTGTGTGTGCGTTTTGACTTCAATCAGCTATTTAAAAATAGCTAAATACTTAACATTTATCCCATACCTTGCTTGCTGGCTGGCTGGCTTGATGTGATAGCAAGCTCTGCAACGTCAAGTACCTGCTGTAACAAACAGCCCACTGCAATCTGCCACACCATCTTATTGCTTGGATCAACCAGTCACTCACTCAGTCAGCCTGCCAGCCAGCTAACTTAGCTAACCAACAATCTACCATCCAGCTGGCTCATCTCTAGCTCACATCTCCTTGTGCTGTGCTGAGGCGGACAAGCAGAGAATTGCCAATCCATATGGATGGGATGAAAGGATGGACGGACAGACAGATTGCTTAATTTCCATACATGGCCTAAGGTAAAATTTGTCATAAATTCTCGGCATGTACTAGATGTGAGAGTACGAGCATACAATATATTCTCCACTCAATGACTGGTTAAGGCTACGTTATTGTTGTAATTGTTGTTGTATTATTGCCAGCTTAAATTGTAGGTTTGCCGAGTTGATTAAACGTAATTTGTTTACCAGCATTTGGATCAATAGCAAAGTGGATATGAGGTATTTCAGTAATTATGGAATAAAGCTAAATTAAAAACCAGTGAGCGGAGCAGTATAGTCGGACGGGGCCGACCATACGATACCCTACACAACTACCACGGAACTCAAATTTTCTGCGGATATTTATTCCGAGTCTGTGCAATATTTCGTGATATTTGCATCCTCTTGCCCGATTAGAGGTAAACAGCACCTCTTCCTCACACTGACATATTTTCCGAATATGACGAGTATTCAGTACAGCTATTGTACAGATTCCTTTCGCCGTGGGTTGTGTTATAATGTTCGGCTTTCATTTGTGGTCTATAGATCGACTCGAAAATAACACAAACCAGTGAGCGGATCAGTATAGTCGGATGGGGCCGACCATATAATACCCTACACAACTTCCACGAAAATCTAACTTTGCGTCATTTGCACCCTCTTGAAACCTGACTAAAGGTCAACAAATATTACTAATATTCAATAGACGAGGGCTGTACTTGTTCAGATTCTCTTTACCGTGGGTTATGTTGTGATGTTGGGCCTTCAATTGTGGCCTATAGATTGACAAGAAAAAAAAAACACAAAAATTTAAGTTTTTGGTCCACTTTATCCCAAAATTATTATCTGATCATCACCGAAAGTTATAGGAGTTGTCCTTGACCATAACTGGAATCTCATGGAAACTTTCAAAGCGAACAGCGCTACATTTCCGCCCTCTAGTGTGGTTTTGGGTTACTATATAATGTCTGAATACGTAAGCACCTGTAAATATTTAAGTGTAGCTTCCACATCTGAGTACATACGACCATATAATTGGTATCAATTTAAAGGTCAACCACTCCTCTTGAACATACTATCAACTTTTTGGGTCTAGGTCCTTCAGGGGCAAATTTATACGCCATAGAATACAAATTTTGTCATTTGTCACACAAAAGTCAGGGTCCATTTGACCCGCTAAATATTGACCGATCTTTATCAAAACAAGCATGCTTATTCGTTGGCCCGATCCCCTTCTCCATACAAAAATTCGCGGTGTTTGGGCCATAATTGCGGCCTCTGGAGCGACCAGAAAATCGGACAAAATAAAGTTTTTGGTCCATTTCATCCCAAAATATTAACCGATCTTTTCCAAAAACAATAGGGGTCTTCATTGGCGAGAACCCATTCTACATGCAAAATTTCATGAAGATTGGTCCATAACTGTGGCCTGTATCGTCTTTACAAATAATAATGGACAGACGGACGGACGGACACACATGTCTAGATCAACTCAGCTAATCGAGATATGACGATCGGTATACTTAAAGGTGGGTCTAGGACCAATATTTCGCGGCGTTACAAATTTTGGGGCTGCACAAAGCTATCATACCCTGACAACATAGTTGTGTAGGGTATAAAAATTAAGTTTTCGGTCCAATTCATCCCAAAATTATTATCTGATCATCACCGAAAATTATAGGCGTTGTCCTTGCCCATAACTGGAACCTAATGGAACATTTCAAATCGATCAGCGCTATTGTTCCGCTCTCTAGAGTGATAATGGGTTACTAAATAATATACGAATACGGAGATAACTGTAAATATTTAGGTGTAACTCCAACTCCCGAGCACATACAACAATATAATTGGTATTAATTTAAAGATCAACCACTCCTCTTGGATATAATATCAACTTCTCGGGTCTATGTCCTTCAGGGGTTAATATATACGCTATAGATTACAAATTTTGTCAATTTTTCACACAAAAGTCAGGGTCCATTTGACCCGCTAAATATTGACCGATCTTTATCAAAATAGGCATGCTTATTCTTTGGCCCGATCCCCTTCTCCATGCAAAATTTCACGATGTTCGGAGCATAACTGCGGCCTCTGGAGCGACCAGAAAAACCGATAAAAATTTAGTATTTGGTCCATTTCATCCCCTAAATATTAACCGATCTTTCCCAAAAACAATAGGGGTCTTCATTGGCCACAACCCATCCTACATGCAAGATTGGTCCATAACTGTGGCCTGTATCGTGTTTACAAATTATAATGGACAGACGGACGGACGGACGGACACTCATGTCTAGATCGACTCAGCTAGTCGAGATATGAGAATGATGCGTGTTAAGTTTCCTGAAAATCGGTCCCGATTTAGATATAGTTCCCATATATACTTTCGTCCGATTTAATGTAAATGGTGTACCAAAGTCCTATATATCTTTCGATTTGCATGAAATTTGGCATAGCGTAAAGAATAACCTCTAGAATGATGTGTGTTAAGTTTCCTGAAAATCGGTCCAGATTTAGATATAGCCCCCCCCTATATATATTCGTCCGATTTTATGTAAATGGTGTACCAAAGTCCCTATATATCATTCGATTTGCACGATATATGCCATGGCGTAATGAATTAGCTCTAGAATGATGTGTGTTAAGTTTACTGAAAATAGGTCAAGATTCATATATAGCTCCCATATATATTTTCGTAAATGGTATACAAAAGTCCCTACATATCTTTCGATTTGCACGAAATATGGCATGGCGTAATGAATTAGTTCTAGAATGATGTGTGTTAAGTTTCCTGAAAATCGGTCCAGATTAAGATATAGCTCCCATATATATTTTCGACCGATTTTATGTAAATGGTATACAAAAGTCCCTACATATCTTTAGATTTGCACGAAATTTGGCATAGCGTACTGAATTAGGTCTAGAATGATGTGTGTAAGGTTTCCTGAAAATCGATCCAGATTTAGATATAGCTCCCATATATATTTTCGTCCGATTTAATGTATATGACGTCGGCCTATTTTACACAAAATTAACACAAACTTTTCACAAAGTACTGGAGTTAGAATAACCTAGAAGTTGGTTTTAAATGCTTTACCATGGTGGGTCCAATCGGCACAAAATTTTGCTCTACGTAATGAAGTTACTATAATGTAACGTGTGGCAAGTTTAGTTCAAATCGGATTAGATTTTGACATAGCTTATATGTATACGTCTTTTAGGTTTCATATGTTAGATATCACGAATTCCATGTCACGCACTGTTACAGCGTGCGAAATATAATCGTTTGTTTAGTTAAGAAAAATTTGTTTCCGAAAATTCTTTCGCAATTTTTATTAAATAGTTTTACGCCTTTTACAATACCTGCTAATTTTTTTATGAATATGTTTGTAAATGTCGGAGATATTGAGAAAAAATTAGCGTACGCACGCGCTACAAAATTTTCCCTTTAAAAATTGGATATCAGTTTCGATATGAAATTTCTGCGAATTGGCTGGAGATAAAATTGCGGATTTTTTTTTTACAGCTATAATGGGTTATTCAAGATTATATTGACATGCAATTTTTTTGAGAAAAAAAAAATCTAAGATATACTTTTTAACTTTGAACACCGTCACGCACATGTTACACTCGTAACGCACTGTTACACACACATGTACTAAAAAAAATAAATTCAAAACAGAATGTTTTAAAAATGCTAGTTCTTATACCCCACACAACTATGTTGTCAGGATATTATAGGTTTGTGTGGCCCCAAGAACTTTGGTAAATCATTATGCAGTTATGGACGACATTTTTGCCTGTAAATTCGGTTCTAAAGCAACTTATTGAGGAAGAATGTAACATGTGCGTGACGGATACAAATTTGTTCGATGGAGATAGAAGACAAACTTTGTTTTATTTGAATTTGTCATCTCAAGATCCACACATAACAGCATTATCAAAAAAAAAAAAAAAATCTCATATTAGAGTCTGTATAGAAACATATGCTAATTTTGTCACGCACGCGTTTCATATTTTCTTACACTATTTAACTGCACTTACCACGGGATTCTCTTGGTATATGTATAGGTTTATATATGTATGTAATTCTTAGTAAGATATTACTTTATTTGAATTTAATATTTATTATTGATATTGTTTTAGCTAACAGCGTTCACACTTACGACAAATGACACTCTAAAACTAATAAAAATATGCCCAAGTTATTCTCCACGCGAAAATGGTACAACGAAAAGAAAAACTACGGTTATTTTTCAAAATTCAACTAAAAATATATTGTCCGGATTGCAAAGAATATTTCCTATATAATTTCATATCTCTCTTAACGAATTGATTTTTCACCTGTGTGGTTGACCTTTTTGTGGAATTCGTGATATACCGAAAGTGGTGAAGGGTATCATATGGGAACTACATTTCCCTGATATCCCAAATTCATCAAAGGCGCTTAGTCCGGATGAAATCTCCATGGTGACGTTGAAGCAGCTTGATGAACCATGAATAGAGTACCATCCAAAGTCTTAAATTTGTCGGTAGCCCCCCTAATAGTTCCCGATGCCTGGAAAATGGACAGGGTACTGCCGCTACTGAAGCCAAGCAGTTTGTCAGCAAAGATGATTCATACAGGCCGTTCTCACTTTTGTGTCCAGTAGCTAAAACTCTTGAAGACTTGCTACTTCCTAGCATTGGTGAATACTACTCATCATTGTTCATCATCAACACAGATTTCGGAATCATAAAAGTAACGTTTTTTTTATATAAGCACTTCCGGCATCACCTCTGGTTGTAGATTCTTCTTTAAGGGTCAATTTGTTTATTCCCTCCAGTATATACGAAAGTTCACAGTAACCATCTTAATTTTTACATTCATCTTACCTCACATGGATTATCTCATACACGTAGTGACTTTTTGTTCAATCTACATAAAATAGCATAGGAATTTGATATTAGTATGTGCACGTCCTGGTAATTGAACTAGTTTTTTTTTTCAATATACTTTCTTTCATCTTCACCGTTTACTTTGTCTTAGAATACTTTGGAATTTTTTTCTACCATTCTTTTTGATTTCGGTTTTTATTTTTTTGAAAATTTACTTTTGTTTTATTTTGGTTGGCTGGAAAACAAAGTTTTCTTTTCCAAGTAAGAAAATCTCTATTGTTCAAAGTCGAACTTTTTTTTTGGTATTCTCTGTGAATGCTAATCGATTTTACTACGAATTAAATTAGGATTTACAATTGGTACTTAATATTCCTTTCGGCGTAATAATGTAATGGATTGAGAACAAATTACATAAACGTTATTTTTACATACAGATGTATTTTTTTTAATTCCTTATTAAGTATAGGGGTCACTTTGCCTAATGAGTGCAACAAATCACTGAATTTACCCATGTGGTTTCAATTTTTGTTGCTTTTCTATTGAAAAACTAAATATCGATATTAAAAAGTACTAAATTGTTTTCTGAAAATAAGCTGGAGATACAAGTTGGAAATAAGAATTAAACCGGTTACAAATTCGCGTCGGAATGTAATAAAAAAATCCTCAAAACTATCGCAATTTTACCCATTAATCGTTGTTTAGGTAAACCCCTAATTTTTTATGAAATATACAATAAAATATAGAAATAAATCGACCTACCACTAAAGACTTCATTATGTGTCATGGTCCGCAATAGTTGATCAAGAACCTATAAACCAAAAATTAAAAATGTTATATTTTATCAAAAAGAAACAATTCTGTTGCAAAATGCGGATTAAAATATTAACCAAATGTTCTGTTAGGTTGGAAATTGAAATTGCATGGCTTAATCGTCAGAAAATTTCGGCTATATGATACCCTCCACCACTTTGGGTATATTCAACAGATGGAAGCCTAACAGACGTCGCATTTTTGAAGGACCATTAATATGAAATTAAGCAGGTCTTTCTGCAACCCACCGTTTGAGTTCTTTATCTATACTAATAAAAGAGTAAAGTGATTGACTGACTGATTTAACGATTCATCAACGCCCACACAAAACGGCTGAAGCTAGAATCTTGAAATTTTGGGTGAGCGTCACTCTTGGACCAAATGTGACAGATAAGGCTGGGTTTTTGGAAATTCGTACTAGAACGGTTCGAAAAGTACTAAAAAGTACTAAATGTGATACCATTTGTATTTGGCGAACCGGTAGAGCTAGAACTCTGAAATTTGGAATGGTGGTCGCTGATGGAGTGTAGGATAGGTGTAGCAAAGGGTTTTTGGAAATTCGAACTATAACTATCCGAAAAGTACTAAAATGCGCTCAATTTGGTACAAATTCGTAGCATGTGAATGGATAGAGCCAAAAACTTGAAATGTGGAATGCGATTAGGGTTGAGATGTAGACTCTATTTAAGGAGATGGTTTTGAAAGCGTGTACCCATGTGTACGAAAAGTACTATATGGTACTATATTTGGTACAAATTTAATCTATACTAATAAAAGAGTAAAGTGATTGACTGACTGATTTAACGATTCATCAACGCCCAGACGAAACGGCTGAAGCTAGAATCTTGAAATTTTGGGTGAGGGTCACTCTTGGTCCAAATGGGACAGATAAGGCTGGGTTTTCGGAAATTCGTACTAGAACGGTACGAAAAGTACTAAATGTGATACCATTTGTATTTGGCGAACTGGTGGAGCTAGAACTCTGAAATTTGGGTTGGTGGTCGTTGATTGAGTGTAGGATAGATGTACTTAAGGGTTTTTTGAAAATTCGAACTATAACTATCCGAAAAGTACGAAAATGTACTAAATTTGGTACAATTTCGTAGCATGTGAACGGAATGAGCTAAAAACTTGAAATTTAGTATGTAAATTAACGTTGAGAAGTAGGGTCGATATGAGGAGAGTTTGGAAAGCGTGTACTCATGTGTACCAAAAGTACTATATGGTACTATATTTGGTACAAATTTGATTTGGAGGTACAAATCGAACTGGAATCCGTCGGAGTGTAGGATTAGGATATGTACGTAGTTTTGGAAATTTTTACTTATGTGTACAAAAAGTACTAAATCGTACAATAATTGGTACAATTTGGATTTGGGTGAACCGATAGAGCTGGAACAATGAAGTTTGGAGTTAGGATCATTGTAGGGATGTAGGATTAGGGTGAGGATTCAGTTTAAGAAAATAATACTTATGGATACTAAATTTGGTACAATTAGAATTTTAGGTGAACCAATAGAGCTAGAATCATGAAATTTGTAGTCAGGATCACTGTTGAGGTGTAAGATTGAAATATGTAGGAAGTTTTAGAAATTTGTACTAATGTGTACTAAATTTGGTACAATTTAAATAGTGTGTAAACCGATAAAGTTGAAATCATGAAATTTTGATTTACGATCACTGTGGGGGTGTAGGATATGTAGGAAGTTTTAGAAATTTGTACTAAGTGCCAAATTCGGTACAATTTAAATTGTGGGTGAAGCGATAAAGTTTGAATCCTGAAATTTTGATTCAGGATCACTGTGGTGGTGTAGGATTGGAGTATTTAGGAAGATTTGCAAATTGGTACTAATGCGTATATAAATTTGGTACAATTTGAATTGTGGGTGAACTGATAGAGTTGGAATCCTGAAATTTTGATTTAGGAACACTGTGGAGATGTAGGATTGGGGTATGTAGGATGTTTTGGAAATTGGTACTACTGTGTACTAAATTTGGTACAATTTGAATTGTTGGTGAACCGATAGAGTTGGAATCCTGAAATTTGGAGGTGTAAAATTAGGGTATGTAGGAAGTTTTGGAAATTGGTACTACTATGTACTAAATTTGATACAATTTGAATTGTGGGTGAACCGATAGAGGAGGAATCCTGAAACTTGGTTTTAGGATCAGTGTGGGGGTATGATTGGGGTGTGTAGAATGTTTTAGAAATTCGTACTACTGTGTACTAAATTTGCTACAATTTAAATTGTGGGTGAACCGATAGAGTTGGAATCCTGAAACTTGGATTTAGTATCACTCTGGGGGTGAAGGTTTGGGTTAAGTAGGAAGTTTTGGAAATTCGTACTACTGTGTACTAAATTTGGTACAATTTGAATTGTGGGTCAACCGATAATGTTGGAATCCTGAAACTTGGATTTAGGAACACTGTGGGGGTGTTGGTTTGGGCTAAGAAGGAGGTTTTGGATTGAGGTACGTAGGAAGTTTTGGACATTGATACAACTATGTACTAAATTTGCTACAATTTGAATGGTGGGTGAACCACTAGAGTGGGATCCTGAAACTTGGATTTAGGTGATGTTCAGATAATAATTTTTGTGAACCGAAAACTTCATTATATGTACTTTTCGAGTCGAAAGCCGAACATCACAACACAACCTACGGTGAAGGGATCCTGGACAAGTAATTAGAGGACCTGTACTGATTATTAGTAACATTTCCTGACCTCTAGCCAGTCAAAAGTGTGCAAATATTGCGAAATATTGCCCAATCTCAAAATATAGAACCACAGAAAGTTAGATTTTCATGGAAGTTGTGTAGGGTATCATATGGTCGGCCCCGTCCGACTATACTGCTCCGCTCACTGGTTTTGTCTAAGTTCCTGCAACTTATGCACCAAATATTAAACCTTTCTGCCATCGAGATACATTTAGGACAGCGGATTGTGCTGCAGCATATCAAATTGTGGATGCCACGATTGCTCAAATACGTCCAGATTTGTCTATTAATGCACACTTTTACACTACCCAAGTTTGGCCGATAGAAATACAAATTTTCGTAGTTTTCAGAAAAAATGTGGCATTCCAATTTCTGGTAATTGGTGCTATACCAAAACGTAAACCGATATTTATAGTTTTCGGTAGGAAGATTTGACACCTCAAGATAATCTCAAAAATTAAATTAGACTAAAAAAAATGGAGGATGTCATTTTATGGCGTCTACCAGGAAACATAGGCCAATATTGATAGTTACTTTTGGATTCTTACTTATAAAGGATTTAGAATATAAAATTACACCCATTTTGGTTGAAATACGTGCCCAGAATTCTCCAAACCACCGAAATTTGGGATAGAGTGTTATATGGGGAATACCCATAAAAGTGGGTCAATATTTATACCCAGTGATAATCCACAATACTACATTACATGGAATACCCATAAAGAAGAACGTGCTTAACAGCTTTAAAATACCAAATATTTGGGAGTATCGTAATATGGGGGTTACCCAAAAAAGTGGTCCAAATACTAATATTTTTGGTTCATAGATTTTCGGCTCAATGAGCATCCTTATAGTTGATTACGATGAAAACGTCCCTAAAAGCTTCAACATATCAAATATTGGGAAGTAGCGTTATATGCGAGCTACCTTAAAAGCGGACCAATATTATTAATTTTAAATACGAAAATTTTCTACCCAGTGAGGACCCAAAATATTTAATTACATACCGAATATTGGGGTTACCGTTATATGTGGGTAACCCAAAAATGTGGACAGATATGCCATACATTCAATGCCAACATGGATTTTTGGTATTGAAAATGAGATATAGTTGTGATTAATATACTTGATCTAGAGTTAGAGGGTATAATTACCGCAAGCAAATATGTAAAACTTTTTCTTCATTAACTGTAAGGTCGCCAGTAAAAACTTCAAAATATATCCTCATCGGATGATAAGCATTTGTATCCATGTTACTCAACCATATTTTCAAGCCGCTACCTTAAGATATACCCATACAAAATGTTCTACATACATATGTACATTCTTTCAAATGTATGAATACTTTTGATGCTATTACCCCTCAGGTTGATTTAACCTATGTTATTTCCATGGGATCGTTTGACTTACTATGAACATTTTAGCAAAATCTGTTTAGTGGTTTTGAGTCCACAAACAATACGTTTTCTATTTTCTACGTATAGGTTTAAATGCAATGAGGTGTGCATTTTCCCTTGTCCGCGGTCATGTTGTGTAGATTATGCGTATTTATACTCACGTAACTGAGCAATAGTTTGAAGTCGGTATCGGTAACCGTACTTAAGATATACACAAATTACATGTTCATAGTTTTTGAGGCATGATTACGTTCGATGCTATAACCTCGGGAAATCTTAGAAGTTTATAAAGCAAATGTTATTCCCAGGGCATGTTATGACGTTCTGTGAAAATCTCAGTAAAATCTTTTCAGCATTTTTAGAGTCTACAAACAAAAAAAATTCAATATGCTGATTTTTAAAATGCAGTAAAAAGTGCATTTTCCGTTGATCGTACCATGCTCATTTATGTATGGAAGGTGTGCATTCACGCATTCATTATTCAGGCAAATTTTGAAAACGGTATCTGTAACCGTTCTTAAGATAAAGGCATATTACATGTTCAGAAATTTTGAGGTATGTTTACTATTGATGCTATAATTCCGCATCCATGCGAAATTTTAAAACGTTATATAGCCTATGCTACTTTCAGGGCATGCCACGACATATAGTGTAAATCTCATTAAGAGCTGTTCAGCGGTTTTGGCGTCTATCGGTAAATTACAAACAAACAATTTTTTTCTATTTTATATATAGTGTATAAATTCAAATATAAAATATTAGAGCCTTTTGAACTATATACCTAAAAATGTGAACAAAGGCGTGCATGTATAGGCAAATAAAACCTCTCTATACTCCTAGGTAAGCCTATTTATGTTCCTGCCTTTATATAGTTCTATAATGCACTTCCACTGGATTTGCAGCCGTCCTTATGATGTAATTTTTAATACCTTTACCTATACGTACATTCTCATATTTCACCTACATATGTATGTACATACGAACACAACCTTTCACTGTTTCTGACACATTCAATTTTCTTGTGTCCCACCACAATTTTTATTAATCAAAAGATTATTCACAGATAATATCTGCTACAAATTACGCCCGATGACGAACTGACTGTTGAGCTAATGGACATTGGGGGCACAAAACCCCCGTAAGCCGGAAAATCAATGTGTGGCGTATGGCGTTGCCATAAGACTGCCGTTTGTGGCATTTAAGTGAACAAAAAAAAAATTGAAAAGACACCGAGAGAGAAAGAGAGAGAGAAAGAGGACAGAAGAAATAAAATCATATCTGAAAATATCTTTATTGACACAGTTATGTATATGAGTATGTCATAATTATGATTGATTATGCGTCGCATTCAGACCAGATATAATCGTACATAAACACATACATACATACGTACATACTCATGCATATGTAACGCCATCAGGAAAATGTGCACTCAGTAACACACTCGTGCACGCATATCGATGATGAGTGGCGGCGTGGTTATTAGGTTGGAGAAAATATTTCTTTTTATCTCAACTTGATCAAGGCATGAAGGAAACTGGCATCTATGGTTCTATGTTAAAGAAATTTGCCACCCTCCAAGGACCTGGATTGTTTAATAAAGGTCCAAAATTAGGTGGGTTCCTTATATGGGAATTCCCATGGATCTATTTTGAAAATATTTTACTTAGAGGTTTTTAATACTTGAAATCCGACATACCTATATTTAGTCGTATCAGCGAATTTCTTATATGAAACTATGTGAAAGTATGGACATATATTACAAATTTTCTGCAAAGATGTTACTTAACAACCAAGATCCAGGCTACAGCCACTTAATAGCCATATTGCCTTAATAAACATAACTGAAATGGAGGACCTTATGTGAGGACTTCATCAAAACATGGACACATAATATTAATTTCTTCTGTGTGGAAGTTTTATACTTAGGTATATGAAGTATATTATTTTAATATACTTCATTCCTCCCCAATGTCCACATAGCAGCAACATTGTATATTTTTTATTTATATGACTATAACATTGTAGTCAAAATTATCATAAAATTGTATTACGTTGAAATCAGCCGCAAGTAAAAAACTGCATTCATTTTCATTTCTCTTTCCATTTTCGGAATTACGTTAAATTTAACTTTATCGGAGGGGGTAATATTGAAAACAAAGAGCTCAAAAAAATATTAGCTGGTGCAATATCGAATCGAGGGTGGATGACATTCACAACAATTTAATAAAGCAAATATTTGTTGATGGACAACGACAGTATGACCTTAAATTTATATGAGATTTTATGTTTATTATGTTCGGAATTTAAAGCTGAAGATAATTTATATTAATTCGTAGAATACCTGGAATAGAATACGCTTCCGAAATCGGATGGAGGCAATTTAATCAACAATGCAATTTAATCAACAAATAACTAATAATTATGATTTTATGAGTCAATATCACTATGAAACTCATGGTCTGCGGGGCAGTAAAATTTTTCCCGAACGAATTGGATGAAATTTGGCACAGCTCATTTATTATGCCTAAGGATGACCCCTATGGAAAATCTATTCAAATTTAAATATAGCACCCATATATATTTGTTTCGATTTAATGTAAATTGTGCACCGAAGTCCTTACATATCTCTCTCGATTTGTACGAAATTTGGCATAGCGTGCGGAATTAGCCTAAAACCATGTGTGTAAAAATCGATTCAGACTTAGATAGGTCTCATATATATTTTCGTCCGATTTAATGTAAATTCTGCACCAAAATCCCTATATATCTTTCGATTTGCACGAAATTTGGTGAATTGGTGCAGATGCAGACATAGCTTCCATATATATTTCGAACGGGTATCTGATTGAGATTAAATTTGTAGCAGTGCGGCATTCTAAGTAATTTGTATCAAGTTTGCTATAAATCGATTTCCTTAAATTTGTTCTATTGTACGTAAACGACTCTAAATCTGCCCGAATGAAATTAAATTTATCATAAGTTGCAGAAAGGCATGAGCATGTTCCTTCGAGAGAACATTGACATGGAATTGTTAGGATGATATAGTCGTTCCAGTCCGACTTTCCTGCCTTCCTTACTGGTTTTATATTTTTTTTTATCAAAAAGTTAACGATCTGTGGTAGGTACTAGGTGACATAAAAGTTTTCAAAATGTTGACTCTTTATGTGGAGGTACCAAATGGAGCGGACCAATGGATCAAATCTTTGTGGTTGATATATTTTTAAATGAAATGAAATTTACAAATGTTCATATAGTGTATCCTTTGTGGGATAAGTACTAGAGGAGTGAATAATAGGGTCCATCTTCATACATTATACCGGTTGTGAAAAGTTTCGTTCAAATCAAATGCTCCGTTTATTACGGTAACACGAGTGGATCGATATTTTCCATTTGCATATCATGGCTAAGTCGATATAAAATTGTATTCTGATAAAGAATATTAATCGCTTTATACCAAAGGGAAACCAATGTGGTTACTGACTTCTACTCGTCGAGCGGTAGCCCCATGTTACCTAGGGCTACAAAAATTGCAGATCCCTATAAAAATTATTTAAAAAGCTGATCCCATTAGAAAGCTTTTACGAAATAACTATGATTGTTTTATATAGATTATCATTTAAACATGTATTTGAATATAAATTTTTCTAATGAATATATTATGTTGGTGAAAAAAGAAATCCATTATGAAAATGTTTATAAAATCGGAAAAATTATCGAAGTTAGCAGTTGTAACATCGCCCAGGAGCTAAAAAAAAGAAGCTCTATGTATGGGTTGTACGCCAATTTACAGAAAACAAGTGAAAAAGAGGTAAGTTCGGCTGGGCCGAACTTTGGATACCCTCCACCATAGTTATATTGACAGGTACTATAAATGAAAATATAGGAAACATACCAAAAAGTGGACCTATACCGACATTTCTAAAAACGGATTATGTAAACCATAATATTACCATCATATACCAGAAAATGTGGACCTATATTTATAATTTTTTGTGGAGACATTTAGTACCCAATAAGAACTCAATGTACCAATTTTCAGCGTATTCGGTTGAAAAACGAGATCAAGAACCCCAAAATACCGAAAATTGGGAGGTACTGTTATATGGGAGCTATACCTAAACGTGGACCGATATATCCCATCTTCGAACTTGACCTGCCTGCAGACAAAAGACAACCCTATGCAAAATTTCAGCACCCTATCTCAATTCCTTCAGAAGATAGCGTGATTACAACAGACGGACGGACGGACAGACGGACGGACATGGCTAGATCGTCTTAGAATTTTACCCTGATCAAGAATATATATACTTTATAGGGTCGGAAATGAATATTTCGATGAGTTACAAACGGAATGACAAAATTAATATACCCTCCATACTATGGTGGAGGGTATAAAAACCAGTAAGGAAAGTAGAAAAGTCGGGCGGGGCCGACTATATGACACCCTTCACCACTTTGGGTATACTCAACAGATGAATCCTAACAGACGTTGAAGGACCATAAACACGAAAATGGATCCATAAGTATGTCATTCTGCAACCTATACTAAATTTTTCATTTGGTCAGATATAGAGTTATATAGCAACTCTATATCTGACCAAATGAAAAATTTAGTATAGGTTGCAGAATGATAGTATATATATACAATGTGAACCGATTTCAATGAGACTTGCCATATATTAACTTATATTAACTGCAGTTCAGGGATCTTGGTTGGGAAGTTTTAATGCATCCGTTATACAGCCCGGACCTGGCGCCAAGCTATTATCATCGTTGTCTTGTATTGCAAAATTTCTTAAATGTTAAAAAATTGGTATCTAGCGATGATTGTGAAAATTGACTACTAGAGTTTTTTGCAAATTGAGAGCAGGACTTCTATTAGAGAGGCAACAAATCATACAATAAAGCGGTGCATATTTGGCCCATATCGGACATTCCGAAGCATGTTAAATAAAGTCCTATAATCCTTTACCAGGTAAATGACGTATTGAATGTCAAAGAGAAACTATTAGATTTAGTATTTTCGTCTACGTTAAATATCCCAATCTTTAGAGGCTCTCCATATGTAATTTCTGAAGACATTTATCATCCTACACTCACTGTGAATATAGAATTGAAAAATAATTCTTCTAATACTACGCCCGCAAAAACTTCATTTATCAGACGTAACTTTGCTAAAACTAATATTGTGCAACTACGTTCTTCATTGTTTTCAACTATTTGGGATCTAAGTGGTGACATCGATTCGTGTGTATCAAGATTTTACGAACTACTAAATACTTCTCTAAATAATTATGTTCCTACTGTTAACAAATTGAATGATCAGAGTCCTCCCTGGTTTACACCGACTCTTAAGCGTTTACGCAATATAAAAAGTAGATTATTTAAAAAATTTAAAAATGCAAATACTGCTCTTAATTATGCAAAGTATTCATTGGCGAGGAGCCGATATAATTCTGAAAATTCTAGATGTTATTCTCAGCATTTAACTCATATACGATTAAACTTATTGAATAATCCTAAATGCTTTTTTAAATTCGTAAATTCCAAGAGAAGAGCACAACAATTTCCTAGCTGTATGAAACTTGGAAGTAAAGAATCATCAGACAATTCAGAAATTGGAAATCTATTTGCTGACTTTTTTCAATCTTCATATACTCAAAATGCATTTAGTGGTCTATATAATTTTCAAATTGATAAATTAAATCATTTTCCTCGTTTCTGCTTAACTGAAGATGAAGTTTATTCTGGGTTAAAGGCATTACGTTCCTCATTTTCCCCCGGTCCTGACGGAGTTCCAAACTACATTTTGAAATCTTGTGCTAATGAATTATTTTTACCCCTTACAAAAATATTTAACTATTCCTTAAATACAGGTTATTTTCCGCATTTCTGGAGGTCGAGCTATGTTATCCCCCTTCATAAATCTGGTAATAGATGTTTTATAGATAATTATAGATGTATTGCGAAGTTAAGTGCCATACCTAAACTTTTAGAACTATTAGTTTCACGAAGAATATCACATTTCATAAAAAGTATTATTTCCCCTTTTCAACACGGTTTCATGAAATGCAGATCTACTACTTCTAATCTTCTTGAATTTGTTTGTCATGTTCATAATGGATTCGCAAATAAACAACAGACTGATGTTATTTATACAGACTTCAGTAAAGCTTTCGATACTGTAGTTCATAAGCTATTGCTCCATAAACTTAATGTTATGGGGTTCCCGTCAATTCTTTTAAGCTGGATTTCATCCTATTTTGAGGATCGTACCCAAAAAGTTTTGTTCAGTGATTCCTTTTCTAAAGATATTGTTGTCTCCTCTGGAGTTCCGCAAGGAAGTCATTTGGGTCCGTTATTGTTTGTTCTTTATCTAAATGATCTTCCGAATTCCATTCTTTATTCCAAAATACTAATGTATGCAGATGATGTCAAGCTGTTTTCGCATATAAATACACGTAATTCAGTTTATTTACAGTACGATTTACACTCACTCTTTAACGGGTGCAGTGCAAATGGAATGTCTCTTAATTTAAAACCAGTAAGGAAAGCAGTAAAGTCGGACGGGCCGACTATATGATACCCTTCACCACTATGGGTATATTAAACAGGACTATTAACATGAAATTGGATGAAATAATATATGTGATATTTATCTAAATGTGAATCTACCTAGATATATCCATAAAGTATGTAAATCGACTTCAAACAAATAAAAATAGGTCATACGTTGAGCTATATCTGTATTTTTAGAAAACGCAACTACGTAATTCTATGCTCAATTTTGTACGTTGTGCACAATTTGATGTGAATCTGACTAACATGAGGAGTTTAATGCGAAAATATATATGGAAGCTCCATCCAAATATTATGCGATTTCAAGCAAACTTGTCACAGGTTAGGT
The DNA here is from genome assembly GCF_032173495.1 of Musca vetustissima. Lineage (NCBI taxonomy): Eukaryota > Metazoa > Arthropoda > Insecta > Diptera > Muscidae > Musca > Musca vetustissima. The sequence goes on along the minus strand of NW_026884833.1, from coordinate 2,160 downwards.
TATACTAATTTCAGAACGTGTTATTCCTATTACTTCAATTACTTAAAATATGTGAGCTATATATATGCGAGCTATATAGAAATCTGGACCGATTTTCTCGAAACATGGCAGACATCACTCTAGGCCCAATTCAGTACGTTATGCCAAATTTCGTGCAAATCGAAGGATATATAGGGGCTTTGGTGCACCATTTACATGAAATCGGACGAAACTATATATGGGAGCTATACCTAAATCCGGACCGATTTTCTGGGCAGAACATCACCCTAGGCTTAATTCAGTACGTTATGCCAAATTTCGTGCAAATCAAAAGATATATAGGGACTTTGGGGCACCATTTACATTAAATCGGACGAAACTATATATGGGAGCTATATCTAAATCTGGACCGATTTTCTCGAAATTTGGCAGACATCTTTCTAAGCTCAATTCAGTACGTTATGCCAAATTTCGTGCAAATCGAGAGATATATAGGGACTTTGGTGCACCATTTACATGAAATCGGACGAAACTATATATGGGAGCTATATCTAAATCTGGACCGATTTTCTCGAAACTTGGCAGACATCACTCTAGGCTTAATTCAGTACGTTATGCCAAATTTCGTGCAAATCAAAAGATATATAGGGACTTTGGGGCACCATTACATGAAATCGGACGAAACTATATATGGGAGCTATATCTAAATCTGGACCGATTTTCTCGAAACTTGGCAGACATCATTCTAGGCTCAATTCAGTACGTTATGTCAAATTTCGTGCAAATCGAAAGATATATAGGGACTTTGGGGCACCATTTACATGAAATCGGACGAAACTATATATGGGAGCTATACCTAAATCTGGACCGATTTTCTCGAAACTGGGCAGACATCACCCTAGGCTTAATTCAGTACGTTATGCCAAATCTCTTGCAAATCAAAAGATACATAGGGACTTTGTGGCACCATTACATTAAATCGGACGAAACTATATATGGGAGCTATATCTAAATCTGGACCAATTTTCTCGAAATTTGGCAGACATCTTTCTAAGCTCAATTCAGTACGTTATACTAAATTTCGTGCAAATCGAAAGATATATAGGGACTTTGGTGCACCATTTACATGAAATCGGACGAAACTATATATGGGAGCTATATCTAAATCTGGACCGATTTTCTCGAAACTTGGCAGACATCATTCTAGGCTCAATTCAGTACGTTATGCCAAATTTCGTGCAAATCAAAAGATATATAGGGACTTTGGGGCACCATTACATTAAATCGGACGAAACTATATATGGGAGCTATATCTAAATCTGGACCGATTTTCTCGAAATTTGGCAGACATCTTTCTAAGCTCAATTCAGTACGTTATGCTAAATTTCGTGCAAATCGAGAGATATATAGGGACTTTGGTGCACCATTTACATGAAATCGGACGAAACTATATATGGGAGCTATATCTAAATCTGGACCGATTTCCTCGAAACTTGGCAGTACGTTATGCTAAATTTCGTGCAAATCGAAAGATATATAGGGACTTTGGTGCACCATTTACATGAAATCGGACGAAACTATATATGGGAGCTATATCTAAATCTGGACCGATTTTCTCGAAACTTGGCAGACATCATTCTAGGCTCAATTCAGTACGTTATGCCAAATTTCGTGCAAATCAAAAGATATATAGGGACTTTGGGGCACCATTACATTAAATCGGACGAAACTATATATGGGAGCTATATCTAAATCTGGACCGATTTTCTCGAAATTTGGCAGACATCTTTCTAAGCTCAATTCAGTACGTTATGCTAAATTTCGTGCAAATCAGAGATATACGGGACTTTGGTGCACCATTTACATGAAATCGGACGAAACTATATATGGGAGCTATATCTAAATCTGGACAGATTTTCTCGAAACTTGGCAGACATCATTCTAGGCTCAATTCAGTACGTTATGCCAAATTTCGTGCAAATCGAAAGATATATAGGGACTTTGGGGCACCATTTACATGAAATCGGACGAAACTATATATGGGAGCTATACCTAAATCTGGACCGATTTTCTCGAAACTGGGCAGACATCACCCTAGGCTTAACTCAGTACGTTATGCCAAATTGTGCAAATCAAAAGATATATAGGGACTTTGGTAAACCATCACATTAAATCATGAAA